>NC_091061.1:45636298-45936298 GCF_000393655.2 Nicotiana sylvestris
TGGGCGCGCAAAAAGGAGGTGTGACACTCGCTACCTTGAGCGCAGACATATCCACCTCATTGTCCTGCTCAGATCTACAAACATGAAGGGCATTTTCTAAAGCCGCTACCTCAGAGATTGAAATTGCCCTATCCCTTTTAGCACGAGCCAGTTCATCAGCCTTAACACTTAGATCGCCCCTCAGGTCGACAGCCTCTGCCGCCCTCCTGTCAAGCTCCATAGTTAAGGTGGCCATCCGCGCTTGAAGGTTGACTTTCTCAGCCATCACCCCGTTCTCATCTCAAGTTTATCTTCCTTGTCCTTAAGGGTCGCCTCAAGTTCACTGCATCGGGCAATGGCCTTCATCAGGTCTTTATCCCGCTCTTTCAGCTCTTCGACCTTTTGCGCCAACTGTTTTTCCTTATGCTTAAGCCCATCACGGAACAGTTGAAAATTGTTGTCATGAGTAAAGAGGTCGGCTAGTGCATGATGTTTTGTGCGGTACTCCTTGTATTTGGAGGCCACTTTCCCAAAAATGGTCATCTTCCTCTTATCCCTCCAATCGCGCTCAATCTCCATAATAAGGGTCTAGCATGCAAAGCAAATTCAAAACGAGGAGAGAGTTAAGTATATAAAACGAAGCCAAAAATAAAAGAAAAGAGAGAAGCACTTACCCGCAAAGCCATGCCGGAAATGCTCCGTGATAACTCTGCATCACTCATCGCCTTAAGCACCGCATTCTCAGAAGCAGCGCACAAAAAGGCAAACATCGATGTTGTCTGCTCGCAATTCGCCAACAAGTCGTAATCAACAGGTATGACTATGTGTCGATCAGGACCCTCCGTCTTCACTTCCACACGAGTATGTCGCTCCAAGAAAGCACATACATCTTCGAGATCGACGTCCGAACCTGAACCGTCATCCTCAGCATGAACAATTCCACCTCCTCCGATAGTAGAAGATGCGCCACCCTCGGCGGATCGCACAGACTCCCCCGCCTTGATATATTCCTTCGGCCCTGGGGGACATAAGAATGGACCTGTGCCCGACCCAGGCAAAGATGCCGCTGTCGAAGCATCAACTCTACTCTTTCTAATATCGGTGGCGATGACCTTCCCGAGCTCTACCCTCCTTCTTTTCCTCGACGGAGATCCATCCCCATTGGAAGGCTCGTCCATGAGGTGGTAGATGGGTCGAGAGTATATCTCATCCCGAACAATGACGTCATGAGAAGAATATGTGGCCGGTATAGTCTGAGCACGATCTTCTCGGACGGACTCAGCTAGTACAAATTGCATCCGCATCGATGCAACGGCCTGGCAAAATGCCGGAACTGGGGCCTTCTTCTTAGAAGCCCTACGACCTATCACCACGAAGAGGTCGTGTCAACAAACGACAGCGAGCAGTCAAAGGCCAAAGCAAAAGAAATACTTACAAGATGAGACTTTTGGCCCAAAACATTTGAGGAAGGCGGGCCAATCTTGAGTCCTCGCCACATAAGGTAGTATGTGAGCTGCCCAGTCCTTGATACCAATGACAGGAAGAGGGGAACATCTCTCAGTTGTATAGAAAAGACACAAGTAAACATAAATTAGAAGGAACGAAGGTAAACAAGTAGTACCAACACCTATGATTATGATTCCACTGTTTTGGAAATCCAGCGGAGTCCGACACCAGGTGCTCAGTTTTGATGAAGAAATATTTGTGCCAAAATTTGCGGCTCGCCCGGTCGTCCATTCTGACCACCAACCCCGTGGTCCCACAATGTTGCAGGTGTATCATAGTGTCCCTATGAAAACTCGGTGAAAATAAATGTAAAAGGTGATGAAGGGTGATTTCACACCCAGCCAACTCCGAATACTTTGTCAACACTAGAAAGATTTTGTACGTATACAGAGATAGTTGTGACGGGAAGACTTCATAGAACTAACAGAATTCCTCCGCCAACGGAAGAAGATGGAGGGTGTGACCGATCACAAAAGGGTATATGTAGAAAGCACAATATCCTTGTCTATGGACCTCCACGAGGTCCCTCCCAGCCGGAACCATCTCGACATGGGGAGGAATATTGTACGTAGACCGGAGTTCATTTATGTGAGCCGGCCCAGTTTCAGAGACCACCGGAACAGGGGAATGGGCAGGTTCCTTGTGGAAATCACTCCTGGACATAGGGTTTCTTGGTAGTATCTCCTCTACGATAGGGAAACTATCCCCCTCCTCAATCGCTATATCCTCACCACCAGAAGGAGGAGCCAAGGATAACAGAGTGGCGTCAAAAATTTCTTCATGTGTTCGGTATGTTCTAGGCATCTTGGTAATAGAGGGTGTGTTAGCAAAATTTAAAATGAGGAACAATGACTGAACAAAAAAGATGAGAAGAGAAACCACAAAAGCTGAGCTGAAGAACTGAGAAAGATGATCCGTGCCGGAAATGTGTACACAAAGAAATGGCTAAAAGTTTCTGAAGAAACAAAACCTTCACCTATTTATAGGATTGGATGGCGCGGGAATCGAAGCGGAAGACTGCCAGTGGCGCTAAAACCAAAGCGACAAGCAATCAGACGCTATCTCGTGAAGGTGCACAATAATGACGCACGTGGGAGTGATGTCACATCCTGAAAACCATATCGATTAGGGTTCCATAGGACGTGTCCACATCTCGACCTCGGCCGAACCGGCATGACTCAACAGCTAAATTCCGCAACGGGAACAAGTGATATCCGCTCATCGAGGACGTGCAGGGCCACGACCTCAACAAACGGAGGGACTAACTGTATTGGTCCAAATTTGGCAACCATGACAATGGATAAGCGAGGCTTGGGACGGAGTCACTGCAATACAATGACTAACGGTTGTTGTGGCAAAGGATGACGAATAGAGGCGAGTGGATGAAATGAAGTAATTTCGGCAGTCAACTTAGAAAGAAACAAGAAGAATATACCTTTGGAATATTTTTTATGCTGTACTTTTTAGGGTTTTTTTGGGGAATGTCCCTTATAAATAGGAGGAGATAGTAAACAAGAGAGAGATCTGCCATTTTCGGGAACTGAGAGATATTGTAAGATTGAGAAAAGAACATATGGGAAAGTTGTCTTATTTATCTCATCCATGCACATGTTGTTCATCATTTATCTGTGAATCCCAAGATCCCACATAGATATTGATTGCTTTCCTTTCCACATCGCGAGAAAAAGAAAACACCCAATCAGATAATCATTGGGTGACTACTCTTCTATACTATAATCATTCTTATTTCTTGCATTTATTACACTTTTATGATATTGCACATCTTGTCAATCATAGCATATTAAATTCACCATTTAATGCTTATAAACTCTACTCGTCATATAGAAGTTTAGTTCCCTTTAATCTAAAGATTATTAAATTCAACTGAGATTCATCCTATTAATTTATCACTAATTAGTTTAGCATTTATTTGCACAAATACCTTCTGCTTCCGCTAAGCGGACAAATAAATTCTTATTTTACAATTTACGAATTATCTAATGTGTTTAGTTTGACGCGTTTCTTCAAGTAATGAGTCAGCTAACTCGCACAGAGTCTATAGTAAAGAGTGATACTCTACTTCTTTGGGGGTTATGGCTGGTTAGGTATATACATCAAGATTATTACAAATGGTGGAGTTTTCATTTTCCTATTAGATTTTTTCAAGTTTGTGGACGAAAGATTGGATACCTAACAACTAATTGTAAATGCAAATTATTAATAATCGTTTATATTTAGGGGGTCAGATATGCTCATATATATGACCGGAGGAGACAATTATTACATACAATTTGAGTGTTTGTCTTTGCTTTTTAGCAAACAACTTGAGTTAATCCGTCAAGGAAAGTAGCTAAATTAGGTGCTTGTTTCCTTTATTTGTACCTTTATTTTTAGAAAGAAGGTGCAGGAGTGCAATCATGAAACACACAGAATTTGTGATTGTTTCTTTTACTTTTTGTCACTAAACGAGAGGCTCGTGACTTTGTAAACTACTAGGAGTAGTAAAAGAAACAGAAGAACTATAACTCTTTTTCTTTCTTGATCGTTTTAGAGTTTAATAAAGAAAAAGTTAGATACTTAACTGAATCAGTCTGAGTTTTAACTCTGAGGTAATGTGATCTAGTACAAGAACTATATACTGCTTAAGTACATGGTATAATTTTTTTTTAATCCTTTTCTAGTACTTCACTATTTGGATATTTAAAAGTAGAAGAAATGCTTTTTATTACAAAGGAGCAGTAGGTGCAGCGATACTCTACTCATTATAAGAGACATATCTTTGATTATAAATCTTTTCTACTTATGAAGTCTTTACTTTTTGTTAATAATTAAACTAGTTGTGGTTATCTTATTGGGTATAATACTTGATTCTCTGTACATCACGAAAACAATAATTCAGGCTGAGTTTCTCCGCCTCAAATTGCTTTCTACTTTTCTATACTTGATTTACTATTTCCAAAAAAGATTATCAGTTAGAGCATCTCATACAAGAGCCGATGATTACGAAATTTCGAGAATATGGCTAGAGTGAGCTCTAAGCTTGGGTGGATTTAGGTTTAGACAATGTAACTACATTCACTCTTTATAATAATTTTAAACTGACTTTTAATTCATTGACTTTAAATTCTAAATATTACCTTTAACTCCAACGACATATTCAGAATTTAGATACTGTAACTTCTACGTTTACACACACAAAGGGTGAAATCAGTTTATATTAAATGCTCGAACGAGTACATGACACGTGGAATCAGAGGCGGACGAAAAATGAAGCAAGTGGAAACCAAGACCGGGGACAACAACTCCAATTGGTATCGGGTAGATCTCGAAGGGAACGCAGTCAACGGAAGAAAACGAATGTTTGTCATCGGATGACATTTAATGAATAATATTCCTCAATATTAAATATGCAGCCGTTACAGAGAATTTTGGCATTCATGGCCTGCCGTCACATATTTATCAATGACCCCCATTATTATCATTTAAGGGGAGCTTGATCCTAGGATCTTGTTCCTAGGTACAACTATAAATAGTGACTTCAACAACCATTGTAGGACACGAAATCTCTGACAAAATTTATGCTACACATTATTCTCAAGTTAAACAATACATTATTTTCTGTTTAATATTGTTCTTATCGCTCTCTTCGGAAGCCTAGCTCCCGGAACCAGGCTGCCTGCTATTTATTTCAATTCAACTCTAAGTTTATATTTTCATGTAATTTATTTATCATTTTTGGATCAAATCAGTTTGCTTGTCTATAAACCACGCAACAAATTTAACTATATCGTTTTACGGGTAACAGTTTGGCATCCACCGTGGGGCTTAGACAGTTGCGTAATTGAGTTGATCCTTGCGTCTATTACTAATTTGTTTGATTCTTTGTTTCATAGTGAAAATCGAAAAGAATGGCAGCTAACGATGTCAACATCACACACCACGTTGAGGCACAAGAAATCTGCCTCAACATGAGGATTCGATCAGTGATACCTACAACAAGGGGGACGTAGCAACTCCGGTCCATGGCGGGCGATATCCCTGACATGTGCTGGGGACAACTCTTGATGACGCTGAGGACGAGCACGTTGCGGAAATAGTAAGGATCTTAATAGAGCAGCAAAAGGCCATCATGGGCCATCTCTCAAGGCAAGACCAGGCCACGACGAAACTAAAGCAGGCGTTGTCAAGCGCTTCCACCAACACGAATGGAAGAGGTCATGTTCTTCCCGGTGCTCCCGCAAATCAAACAGTTCAAAGAGTAGATAACAACATCCCGAGGGGTGAGGTTGGCTTCGACGGAGCGGGAGAGATCGGTAGCAAAGCAAGTAACGACAACATCAACGATCCCTTCAAAACCGAACTAATGAGGTTCATAAGGGAAATGAACGAGCGGATGGATCAGAACGTGAAAGAGTTCCACGCTCGAATGAACCAAATTCTGGGTGCACCACCAGTGTTGAAGGGCCCGGACTCAAGAAAGTACACCCAATTGCCGTTCAAACCGGCCGCAGCACCAGAATTGATTCCAAAATGGTTCAAAATACCGGATATACCGAAGTATGAAAGAGAGTCAGAATTGCTGCGTGAGTTCGTGATCAGGTTCCAGAAAGAAAGGATGTTGTTACCAGCCATGCTAGATGAATTGGCAGCTGAGGCGTTTACTAAGGGGTTGACCTGAGAAGCTCTGGCGTATCCCGAAAGATGAAAGAAAGCCTGCTCGAGTTCCAAGCAACCACAAGGGCGGATGTCCATAACCATTATGAATCAAATATAAGGATAAAAGATGATCAGCTCGGGTTTCCGGCATCAACCAAGGGTCGGGATCAAGAAAAGAACAGTGATAAACCAAAAGATGATTTGATGCAGATCGCCGATCTTCTAAGGGTCGATTCTTGCCCTAGGAGAGGGTCGAATGACGTTGTAGCAAAGGATTTCGGTCAGCAGATAGGTTCATCCCCGATAGAAGAACTGATCGTGGCCGAAACAACAGGTCGTTGTAGGACAAAGAGGTATCTGGCTCCCGGTATTCCACTTATCCTAGGCTGTCAGAGTATAATTTCAACGTTAGCGTAGTGGAGCTGGTATTGACAATGAGAAATACTAAGAAAGCACAGGTCCCGAGGCCGATCAAATTCGATCCCAACCAAAGGGATCCTAATATATGGTGCAAATATCATAGGACTCATGGCCACCAAACTGGGAGTTGCAGACATCTGCGCAAAGAGGTGGCAACGTTGTTGAAGAATGGCCATCCATGGAATTCTTAAGCGACCAGGCCAAGAACAACTATAGCCGTAGAGGGGAAAACCCTCCTCGATTAACTATCAATATGATTTTTTTTTGGGGGGGGGGGCGAGATCAACGACGTAACTTTCTCGGCAACCAAGAATACAAAGGTATCAGTGACTCATAGCAAGAGATTCCGGGAGGTCGCCGAAGACGACATCACCTTCACGGAAGAAGATGTCAATGGACTTCTTATGCTGCATAATGATGCCCTAGTAATTTCTCTTAAAGTTCTAGATTTCAAGATTAAACGTGTTTCGATTTACCCAGGAAGTTCAGCCAACATCATTCAATGGAGAGTGCTAGAATAAGCCAAGATAACTGGAAGCATCATTCTATCAATAAAACTCCTCGTCGGGTTCAACTTAGCAAGTGTGACAACCCGAGGGTATCTCATAAGTCTATCACCACCTCTTTGTTGATCCTCTCAACTAAAATTTAGCGAAATCAACTCTATTAGACTCCAAAAGGCCCAAATTACATAATCTCACGATATCTGTCTAAGAAACCCAGAGAATCAGCTACTAGATCACCATCAAAATAGGGAGGAAATAGCTTCTAAAACCTACCCATCCTCTTCTACTCCTCAACAGTTATAACAGCCTTAGCCAATGGTCGTGCTACAATAATGGGTTACACTACCCCCAATAGGATAAACTCACAAGTCTGAAACATAAGAGCATGTTGCTCTGGAGTGAGTGTAGTTGGGATTTTCTTTCTCCCTCTGGACTGTGATGAAGCTGGGGCCATAGGAATCACCCCTGCTTGATCCATACTTCAAAGAATCTCGTGATGCAAACCAAAGTCTTCTGAAGTATGGGGTAGCAATGAAAAACTCAGGAACCTGTGATAAACCCAGTTGAACAACGTGATCTAGAACAAGATCCAGGTCTGTAGCTATAGGTGGCTCAATTGAAATAGCTCTAGCCATCCATGGCAACCGGGGTGTTATGCCTTAAGGTGCTGTTGTGCGCGCCCTGGCTTGAGCGTCAGCCTTACCTCTGCCCTGGCTTCTACCTCGAATAACGATTCCCTAGCACTTGATCCTACTCACTAGCCGCTGATGTACATGTCATCACCATCTATGAAAGTATAAAATAGTAAAATTCAAAATTTAGGACGAAACAGAGTCACACGATAAGGAATAATAGAAAGAGAAGTTTCCTAAATTTCTTGTAGCCTTTCGAAGATAACAATAGACGTCTCTATATTAACACGTAAGACTATACTAGACATGCTCATGACTTGTGAGATATATGAGACATAGGTTCTAATACAAACTTGTCATGAGTCAAAATCCCACCAGAATTGTGATGGTACTTAAGCCAGTCTGGTAGAAAAACCAATAGAAATGAAACCCATATATAACAGAATAAGAGCTAACATAAGTCATAAGTAGGGCTAATAACACCACATAAGTCTAAAGCCAATACGAAAGTATGGAAATAACATAATCATCCCAAGGAATTGGTGTCGTAATGTCATGAGATCTAAAAATATCATAATATATGTCTTATAAATACAAAATTATCTAGAATAAGAAATAATAGAAAAAAAAAAGAAGAAAAGTGACTCTAAGGTGTTGCAAATAGACAAGCAGCTTTATTTTGAGTCTCCAAAGATGACTAGCTACTGAGCTCTCTCTTGGGTCCCGCTCGAACCTGATAAGTAGGGATTTTGACTACTTATTTGCATTCTTTTACTTTTGTTTTAGCTCAAAATTTCTTAAAGGTATTCCCGAAAACTAATGAAATGTGCTTTCTTGCAGGAGTTTTAGAATATGAGCTAAAGAGATGAAAATCAACTCAAGAAAGAGTAATTTTGGATAAGGACAGAAACAAGGCTAAAATGGCACTATGCGGACTGTACAATGTTAAGTGTGGCCGCAGATCATGAAGAAATCCCCTGACAAGAAATGCTATACAAAGTGCGGACCGCACAATTTTAATGCGGACACAGAAGAGAAAGTTCAGAGAGATGGGATTTTAGGTCAAGAAGAAATGCGGACCGCACCATTTTTGTGCGGCCGCATAATCAAGAGCGCGATCGCACTCAAAAATGTACGATCCGCAGAAGTCCCACAATGTCAAGGCCCAAGGTCAAGAAGTACGGATCGCACTATAATTGTGCGACCGCAGAAGCAAGAGTGCGGCCGCACTAATAAATGTGCGGTCCACAGAAGTTGAAAGAGTGCGGCCGCAACCCAGAATTGTGCGGTCGCGGAACTGGAACCTGTCAAGCCAAGTCTCAATGTGCGGACTGCACGCATAATTGTGTGGCCACACAACCTCCACAGGGGCAATTTCGTCAGATATTTTTAGCTTAGTATAAATAAAAAAATTGTCATTTTTAGGAGAAGTTTTGTAAGTAGGGAGCACCTGAGCCGTTTTTATTTACTGCATTGGGTAACATTGTGCTAGATTATCTTTTAAACATTAACATTTCTTTCCTTAATCAAGTATTATGGATTCTATCTTATTTTCTTCTTTAATTTCTTCATTTTCCATGAGTAGCTAAACTCTTAGCTAGGGTTGTAACCCAACCCTAGTATGGGTACTTAATGGTTAATTGATTTAGGGCTTATTTATGATTGAGTTTATGTATTTAGCCTAGTTCTTGCTTAAATTTGAGAATGATGGTTGCAAACATTGATTCATGCCTATTTGACTTAGTCTCTACTTGAGAAAGAGAGACTACGTCTAGAAAAACTTGGCTAACAAGAAATTGGGGTGAACTCAAGAAATTGACAGCCCCAATTAAAGGGTCAAATCTAGAGATAGTAAGACCCGACTTGAGCATATATCACTTATTTTGTGAAATACCCATTTGGACTTGAGAAAGCCAAATCCGGCAAAATCACTCAAACTACCGAGAGGTATAGAGTGAGTAATTGAGTGTGATTGCTATATTGTATCCCGATCAACCAAACATGCCCTAAAGCTCTCAACCCGGTAGGTATCCATCTAGGCGGAAGTTACAACCCTAGATCTTTCATAACTTGAAAAACAACTAAAACTAAAAATATTGTCTCTTAGATCTACAATTACATTCAATAGTTTAAAAGTAGAAGTAGAAACAATAATTGAAAATATGGAACTCCCTGTGGAGGTCATTCATACTAGGTGTATACCTAATCCAAAATTTAACTCCTTGTGGATTCGACCTCTACTTGCATTGGGCTTTTATTATTGCTTCGACCGCCTCACAACCTATATTTATGGTGTGAGTTTAGGAGACATCAGTACCCCAATCAGTACCTGCACAAAAATATGCAGAAGTATAATATACGCATAAAAACTAACATGCACTTAGTAAGCATCAAGTCTAGACCAAGCAAACTAGTGGCAGGGTTTTGACCAAAGATACCCACTTTACATGACCTGTGCAATTCATGTATAAAACTATGCCAAAGAAAGAAAGATACATAAAATAGCATCTAAAAATATGCACAGATAGAACATGATATAAAAGTTACCCCTACCTTTACTAATCAAGTCCAAGCATGGAACAATGGCACATAATTAATATATATATATATATATATATATATATATATATATATATATATATATATATATATATATATATAAGATATACGCAATAAATCATTCAAAATGCATGAATAGGCATAGAGGTTTCACTTAAAATAGATAAAGATTCTACGTTTACGCTCAAACTCATCAATAAGTATCATAACAAACCTGAAATTCATATGTATCTTACTAACTCGCGTGTATTCCACCAAGAAATAAATATGAGAGGATGACTTAGAGGGATGGTGACGCTATTGATTATGAATCTTATGAATCAAGCACGGTACACTTTCTATATCTCCTCTGTCTACAAGGTAAACAACTTAGCTTAGAGCATATTTATCCTTACGCAAAATAAGAACATAAATCTATACGTCCTAACTGATACGTTAATGGAAACGTGATTCACACGCCCTAACCGATACCTCAAAATAGGAATAAGAATTCAAAGGCACTAACCGATCAATGAATCCCAACTTATCCATGCGAGATCACCCCAAGGATATATTGCTCTAATTACCTCCTGAGGTTGTTGTGATTCATTGATCTGTTAGTGCCTGTGAATTCATATTCCTATTTTGAGGTTGTTGTGATTGCTCTATATGTGTGTGTGCGCGCGCAGTATAATGACTATGCAGTTTTTACCATGTAGCATAAGTACAAGAAACTCAAAATGTTAAATTAACATGTCAAAAATTTCTATAACATTATTCTAACACGAACATGATGTTTAAGTAGTCATACCATAAATTATACTATATTATAAGTGTAAAAATCTTAGTACGAAGTTATTTTACTAAAATATCCTTTAAAAGTTAAACGACCAAAATACCCTCTAAATTACCCTCTACCTAAAATGTATGATACTTTTGCCAAATCATTTTGTGTGAACTGAAAATTAAATTGGCTATTTAATTGGGGTCCTAATAAATTGTGTATTATGGGTGCCGTGAACGTGGGATTGGATATTTAACACCACCAAAGCGTTTTCATCTCCAACCATTAATTAATCTACAAAGTGGTGCTATAAATTTTTTGGGTTTCTCTGTCATTATTCTTTTCTTCATTTGCAGCAAATACCAATGGCCATCCGTTACACAATAGACTGCTAATCAATTATTGTATCTGCTGAAAAATAGTAGCAGCCTACCGGTAAACTTATAAAAATAGAGTAACAAATCAAAAATATGCATAACCATCACCACAAAAAGAAACAATAGATGGAAAGCTGCAGATGTACCAAGTAAGTTAATTTTTTGGTTAGTTCTTATGAGTATTCATGAAACTATATATTCTTGTTTATGCGACAATCTCCACCGTTATTAATCATTTCACTGCGATAAATGATTTAAAAAATTAAGCTCTTTTACTGAGATTAGAAGGAGAAGAAACGATGGCAGAGAAGCCTAAAAACATCGCATCATCACTGAAGACGTTAGCATCAATTTTACCTCCCAAAGACATTACCAAGTAAGTTGTTTTACTTTTGAGGCATAGTATAGTTGGAACTGCTTTGAGCTTATAGCTTTAGGGACTGCTTCCTCCTTTTTGTCAAAATATTTGATTGTACAGTCGCTGTTGAACCAAAAAAAGTACTATAATGATAACAATTTAATTACACAAAACATCGATCTCTTAGGACATGGTTTATTTTTTGGCATCGGTATACCATTGTTTGCAGCGAAGAAGTAGGAAAATTCAGAAATGTTGCAAGAAAATATGCTATTTTACTTATGTCCTCCTTTTTGCTATTAAGATATTCACCTTTGTTTCTGTTAATTTGGAGCACGCTTCCAGACCACTTAGTGTGCTTTACTATAAAAGGATATACCACATATCATATTTCTTTTTGTTAAAAAGATAATGTCTAATAATTGTGCATCATTATTAGCTGGGTCGTTGTTGTTGTTGTTGTATTAGCTGAATCCTAGAACTGTAAATCTTACTTTAGATTAGCAGATTTACTTAGCAAAATCTATTTTCTAATAAAATAGTATAAGAATTGTATTTTGTTAGGCTCATTGATAATGTACTGATTTAAATTAGTTTTAAATTTTTAATAAGATATATACCAAGTACATTTTAGCAAGATCTTTAGTCTAACTATAACGCTTTATTATTTGGGATGGTATCAAATTCATTATACTCTAATAATGCTTAATTTAGTGTTACAATCCTTTTAACATGTTACTTCGATTATTGTATCATCAAAATTTATAACAGTCTATAAGATGTTTCTTCATGATTGTTTCTCGACAATTTGGCCATTGACTTTTGAACATATTAGATTGTGGAACATTTCTCTTTCTATTATTTTTTCTGATAAAACAGAATGTTATATTTTTCATGAAGTACCAAATGTCAAATTGGCAACACCTAACACATGACTATGCTTCCTATATTTTATAATATAATTATATTATATAATTTAACTAATATTTTTTTCGTCAGATTCACATATGAAAGGAATAATAATTTTGAATCAGACGACGAGACGAGTACATATATGTTTAATTACAATAGACCCTTGTGGTCCTCGGACCTCTATTACAAGAACTTTGTGTACCGAACTTCCCTTTTATTTTGATTACTATATCTCTATTACAAGTACTTATTGCTTTTGTAGGTACACACCATAAAATTGATAATGATCTACTAGCTGTCTTAAAAAAGGCATAGGCTGATCGAATTTCTGTACGACTCTACAAGACATTGCTCTCGTAGACAATAGCTTCTTGATAATAAAAAGGTGAATGCCACAGTTCTGAAAAAGAAGACCAAAACGTTAAGAAGGGAAACATTTGCCATCATAGCAAACATTAAATCATGTGTTGCTGCCATATTAAAAACTGAATACTATCAAGTTGAATACTTGGTATATTATAAGAATTGCATATCATTCTAATATTACTTTTGAAATTCATTTGACAATAATTTTTCACTATGATATTCTTTGCAATGATAACAAATATCAGTCAAATAGGCTCACAATCATCAATTTGAGCTTCTTTTTTATTTCTCTTCAATTTTTGTGCAAATCACCGCACATGAATTGTAGTATTTTTAAAATATTTGTATGAATTAGCATGACATGCATGTGCAACGCACGTGTTCGAGAACTAGTATAACATATAACAAGCAAAGGCATGTAACAAAACAAGGCATAATTAAGCCTAAGATTCTACCTTGGCCATGAAAAATACATGGTGCTCATATTGTCACCTTTTATATATATATATATATATATATATATATATATATATATATCACCCCCAAATACGTAGCATGTAGCGCTTAAGTCTATTTTAGGAAAAATTTCTTCAATTCGAGGTTAGCCTTCCTCTATGGCGTCTTAACATCCACAGTCTAGTTAAATAATACTCAATTAGGTTAAATAATACTTTAGAAATCAATCCTGCATGAAAAAGATTCAATCATCATAAAAATCTCAAAAGTCAATAAAAAGTCAACTCGAGCCCACATGGCTAAAATCCAAGACTAAGACTAAATCTCGGTAACCTATAACCTCTCTAATCCAAATATATAATTTTTATTTATTTTCAAATTAGAGTTTTATTTCGATTTTCAAAATCACAAAATTTACTTTCTTAAATTTTAATTCAAAATCCCATTTTCCCTTTTTGAAATCCTTAATTCTAAAGCAATTCGATTCATGTAATAATTATAGATTCAAGTTATGATTACTTACCTAATAAATTAGATGAAAATTCCCTTAAAGTGACCTTAATCCATGCTCTCTAGAAATGATAAAATAAATTCTAAGTTTGAAATAGGATTATTTATACTAATTACTGAAAATAGTTGTAAAAAAAAAGGCAGTCCGGTACACTAAGCTCCCGCTATGTATCGGGTTCGGGAAAGAGCTAGACCACAAAGGTCTATGGTATGCAGTTTTACTCTGCATTTCTGCAAAAGGTTATTTCCACAACTTAAACTCGTGACCTCATGATCACATGACAACTACTTTACCAATTATGCTAAGGTTCCCTTCGCTAAAAAGTAGTTAAATTGCTGAAAATAGCTGAAGTGGTTATTGGTGAAATTATTGCAGATTTTGCTGGTTTTTACCTTAAACCTTCTTCGAATACTCTTGAACTCATCCAAGCTCCCTGAGGCCCCTCCAATCCATCTCAGCAAGTCTAGATATCCTATGTGAACTCGTCCAAGGGCTCAAAACGCAGACAAAAATATACAACTCAAAATCAAGGTTCAAATCTAACTTATTGACTCTTAAGTTTATAATTTTTGTGCGATAGTGCCGAATCACACCCGAGCCCCTCGGGTCCTAATTCGAACATACACCTAAGTTCAAAATCATCATACGAACCTATTGGAACAGTTAAATCATGAATCTAAGCTTGTTTACTCAAAATGTTGACTTTGGTCAACTCTTTTAACTTAAGGCTTCATGTTCAAGTTCAAGTGTTACATAATGCTCTTGAATCCTTCGAGACCCGAACTACTATACCTGCAAGTCATAAATTACCAAATGAAACTATGGCAAGTCTCAAGTAAGGGAATGTAGTTTTTAGAACTCAAAACAATCAGTGATGTAGTTACAATTACTCTAATGAACATTGTTTTTATATTTTGCGTGAGAGATTCTAAAATTCCATTCTTGCCATATAAAATAGATGCTTCCAGCTAAAACGATCCTGTACACTTTAGCTATTGAGTTCTTCCCTTTACAATGTATCAATGCCTATTCTAATTTATGCTTACATATCATCACCTGTCTAACATGCCTTGCCACTCGAGTAGTTTACTTTAGATTTATGAGGAGAATGAGCAGCTAAAGAGAGATGATCAGCAGTCTCAACTTTTATATTGCATAGTGGACATAGTAAATCATCTAGACAACCCAAAATAACTACTCTGTCTTTAGTCAATAATCTCCCATATGTAACTAAGTATAGAATGAATATCTTTTTGGGCATCCCAGCATTATTACTTACTATCTTTCTCCAAGAGACTTTTGAGAATTCTCCTCTTAACTTCAAATACATTTTCTTGGTACTTTCATGCCTTTAGTATCTTTTGAACTATCCAAGATGCTTTATTCTATGTACCCACTATTTAACCAAAAATCTGAGTCTTTGGTCAAAGCTAAAAAGAAATTCGGGTTACTGATAATCAGGAGACGAAAATAAAATACTTTTGAGAATGATGGTAAAGCAGCAAATAGTTTTGTATTTCAATAAGTTCCCAATAGTATTTCGTGTCCTTACAAATGATGATATTACTTCCTTTTATAGGTAATTCTAGGTAAAGGAATGAAGCCTCAGCTTTAATGATATAATTATGAGTAATAAATGATATTAAATAAGCCGTTATACAATCATTCCTATTAAATACCAATTTTCTAACGTATCAGGTATTTAATAATGAATTTGGACTCCTTTCTGTCATCAGATCTTTGTCTTTAATGCCTTCTAATCCATTGGCTTTAAATGACATGAATTGGTACGAGACTCGTATCTGCACTTCGTCTCGTGCCTATTTAAATTCCTTTTCCCGTGGTTGTCTTCATCCGTGCCTCTTAGTCAATTGTTGCACTTTGACCATTTAACCAAACCACGTGTCATGCCACGTCATCTTTAATATAAACTCAGTTTTTTCCCAATACAGATAGTCCCCCCACTTTCCATTTATTTATCAATTAAATAATTGGGAAGTGGATCTTCATAAAAAAGGAATTTTCGCCACAATTAATGCTTATGACAGTATTAACGCCTCAATCGTCTTTTCCATTTAATGTTCTGCCCATGTGTCATTTTCTGATTGATTCTACTATTTACACCCTTTTTCAAGACTTCTTCAATCTCACTATTCACGAAGTGATAGTTGCCTTTATTATAGGCTTTCCATCATTACACTTCTAAGTTTGATGGTTCCCATTATATACATAACTTTTTCTTCCTTTGTCTTCTTCACAAATCTTCAGCAAACATTTTCTTCTTTATTTCTACTTTCTTTCGACTTATCCTTCCTAACAATGTCATCTTCAAACCCTAACCGTAAAAAAGTTCCGATTCTAGACCAATTCCCCAACGCCCCTGTTAGACACAGAAGAGGCTTCCGTTCCTGCATTGGTTTCTACATCTTCTCCTTCCATTCCTGTTTCTACATCTTCTCCTTCCATTCCTTCCATTGCTCTTCTTCCCTCTGTTCATCATACAGAGATGGGTTCTAGCAGTGGAAGTATGACTATGAGAAGTGTTACTCTTGAAGTTCCTTCCAACCATAGCCTCTTGAGAAAGACTGGTAGAGCTGATATTTGGCTCGAGCCCCTAATTGGAGATATTGAGAAGAAGAAGATGGAGAGCCATAGCTGCTTGACTCTGATGAATGACATAGTTCATTCTACTTTGAAGGTATTTTTCCTCTTCTTACCAACAAGTTTTTTTATTATCTTCAATCCCTCATTTCTATGATTTGTCTCTGTAGGCTAACCTCATTGGTACAGAATTAATGGGAAGAATTTCCCTTCTGGAAAGAAAAGCCCGTGAGTTTGAAAAAACTGTCCACGAGGCCGAAGAAATAGCCAGGGGAGCCCAGCTTGAAGCAGCCAATTGGAAAGAACAGTTTGAGAATGCTCAAGGGACCATAGAGGAGTTGCAAGAAAATAAAAACCTCCTGGAGCAGCAAAACCGTGGTTTGACTTCTAAACTGGCAACTGCCAAGGCTTCTTCAAGCCAATTTAAAAGAGACAAAGAGCTTTTGGAATGCTCTTTGTCAGAACAATTATCAAAGGCTAGTGAAGAAGTTAGGGAGCTTAAGGCACTTTTGGCTAAGAAAGAAGAGTATGCAGGAGAGTTAGTGCAAAGCTTGACTCAAGCTCAAGCTGACTTACAGACCTCCTCTGACGAGATTCATGCTTTGAAGAGTTCTCATGCCTCTCTTGAAGCTTCCCTTGATTCCCATTTAGCTGAGCACCAAATCTTGAAAAACGATCTTGCTATGTGGGAAAAGGAATATGGACTTCTGGAGGAGAACTTCAACATAGAGGTGAGTTGGGCTTTCCTAAAATCTCGCCGTGATGCTTTGATGGAAGCTGCTCAGGAAGGCTTTGACTTGCAGTCTGAACTGGCCAAAGTTGTAGATACTATCGAGAAAAGTCAACAATCTACTGATACTCCTTCTCCTGTACTTGAAGCTCCTGGAACGGAAGAGCTTTTAAATGAAGAAGTGGCTACTGCAGCAATTGGGGTTGCAATTCTTGCTCCCGAGGGTGAAACTCCTGATGTTCCAAACCCTTCAGTGACTAGCTAAAAATGAAATTGCTATTTTTGTTTTTATTACTTGGTGGTGTTAGCCCTTGGCAACTTTAAGGGATTTTTTGGTGAAAGTCCCCAGTTATCATAATGGGGCACTTGTATAAACTTTTATTGACTAAGTTTCTACTTAGTCTTTTTAATTATATTAAGAAGTTTTGTTAGTACTTCAATGTGTTCTATTCTTGCCTTTTCCTTACTTATTTAGGACTTATAGAATAGTTTAGCATTTTTATCCTTTGAAAATGCTTTATGATTCTTCTCATGACTTATTAACATGAGGCTTATAAAAGAGGGCCCTTTTATTTTATCGACACTTAATGAAGAAGACGTCTCAACTTCATAATGGTGTTATAATACGATGAAAGAAATAGGAATACACATGTTTTGTATGAAACAACTTTGGCAAGTTCTTATTCATAAACTTTAACAAGTGTTTGACTATTACATGTATTACAGTACATCTACAACTTTCTCGTAACTGTTTTTTGTGTAACGGATTTGTACATAACATAGAATAAACAAGGTTTTTCTTCATAACCTGTTTTAGTACATAGTCATGACCCTATCTTTATATATTAAGAATGGTTTGAGAGGTGACTTTGTTTATGAGTTTTGAGAGATGACTCTGTTGTTCTCATGAATGCTGAAGACTTCGTAACTTTTACTCAACACTTGTCTCTTTGTGGCCGACTTTTGTTCGATATTCATATCTGTTTCTCTACACATATCTGTGTACAATATGTAGTCCCCCAAGTATTTGAGCGGTGAAGTATGAAGCCTTGAGCACTTGTTTATTTCTTTTACTTTGGCTCTTTTCCTGAAACAGAAAGATATACGGGACCCGGAGGTGCGATTATAGATGAAGACTGCCTAACTTGTGTGTATTTCCATCAGATTAATTGTAACCCTGGGCTAGGAATTTAAGAATACTCCATTTTGCCTTGCAGGTTGTGACTCATCATTTGGCACGAGTTAGGGTATTTTGCCTAGCATCTAAAATCGTTAGTAAAACATTAATAATTCAAGAGAAATTTTAACATGGTGATACCTGACCGTGGGTACTTTCTCAGAAGTAATATCTTTTTAAATGTATGGCATTCCAATGTGAGGGTAAAACTTTGCCGTCCATTGTCTCCAACTGGTATGCTCCTTTTCCCGCAATGTCACGGACTTTGTACGGTCCTTCCCATGTTGGACTTAGCTTTCCTGAGTTAGCAGCCTTTGCAGATTGGAACACCTTTTTAAGCACGAAGTCCCCAATTTTGAAAAATCTGAGGCGTGCTTTCCTATTGTAATATCGTTCAATTACTTGCTTTTGTGCTGCCATCCTTATCAATGCAGCTTCTCTTCTTCCTTCAAGTAAATCAAGGTTGACCCGCATCTCTTCATCATTAGATTCCTCCGTTGCCTAATCGTACCGTGTGCTTGGCTCACCTATTTCAACTGGAATTAAGGCTTCCGCACCATAAACCATTGAAAATGGTGTTTCTCCAGTGCCTGTTTTGGTCGTTGTACGATAAACCCATAATACTCCAGGTAACACCTCAGGCCAATTACCTTTTGAATCCTGTAACCTCTTCTTCAAGTTGTTGATAATGACTTTGTTAGTAGATTCCGCTTGTCCATTACCTACTGGATGGTATGGCGTAGACGTTATCCTTTTGATCTGCCAACTTCGAAGAAATTCTGTGATTTGAGCTCCAATGAATTGTGGTCCATTGTCACACACGATCTCCTTTGGTGCTCCAAAGCGGCATATTATATTTCGCCATATGAAGTCTTTAACTTCCTTCTCTCGTACCTGTTTAAATGCCCCTGCTTCTACCCATTTAGTGAAATAATCTGTAAGTACAAGTAGAAACTTTACCTGACCTTTTGCTTGTGGAAGTGGACCTACGATATCTATTCCCCATTTCATAAAGGGTCGTGGGGCTATAACAGGATGTAGTAACTCAGTTGGTCTGTGCATATTGTTGTCGTACCTTTGACATTTATCACATTTGGACACGAAACTGGTTGCTTCTTCTTCCATCTTAGTCCAATAATATCTTGTGCGAATTAATGTTCTTACCAGTGACCGTCCCCCTGCGTGGTTCCCACAATGTCCTTCGTGCACTTCTCTCATTACATATTCTGTTTGAGAGGGTCCGAGACACCTTTCTAGTGGTCCACCGAACATCTTTCGATAAAGATTTCCTTGATATAAACAATATCGAGCAGCTTTTTTGTGAAACACGTGAGCCTTTCCTTTGTCATTAGGCACGGTACCGTGCTGTAAAAAGGCAACAATTTCGTTTCTCCAATCCCATGTTAAATGATTAAAATTTACCTTGTTTTTATCAGATTCGAGAACGGAATGAAATAAATGTATGACTGAAGCATTTGTATCGTTTGCTACGTCTGCTGCAGATGCGAGATTTGCTAAAGCATCTGCCTCTACATTCTCATCTCTTGGGATCTGCACTACTTTCCAAGTTTGGAATTGCTTTATTAACTCCCGTACCTTTGCGAGGTATTCTTGCATTCGTGTCTCTCTGGCTATATAAGTCCCCAGCATTTGATTGACCACGAGTTGAGAATCACTCTTGATTATAATCTGTGTTATGCCGAGTTCTCGTGCCAATTCTAAACCTGCAATTACAGCCTCATACTCTGCTTCATTGTTAGTTATAGAATGACATTTTATAGCCTGTCTAATAGTCTCACCCGCAGGTGGTACGAGGACTATCCCTAGGCCTGCCCCTTTTACATTAGATGAACCATCAGTGAATAAAACCCAAGTCCCCGGGTTTGCACCATTAAAAACTATTAATTCTTTTTCTGCTTCTAAATGCATCCCCTGGCTAAAATCAGCCACGAAATCAGCTAGTACTTGAGATTTTATAGCGGTCCTGGGTTGATAAACAACTTCATATTCACTTAGTTCTATAGCCCATTTTGCTAATCTTCCTGAAAATCGTGTTTATGCAAAATATTTCGAAGCGGAAAAGCAGTAACTACATTAATGGGATGACATTGAAAATAAGGTCTTAATTTTCTAGATGCCACGATCAAAGCTAATGCTAATTTTTCTAGTTGTGGGTATCGTGTCTCAGCTTCCAGTAAGGACTTACTTACATAATAAATAGGAGATTGTTTACCTTGGTCCTCGCGGACTAAAACAGCACTCACCGCGACTTCAAATACGACCAGATAGATGAGAAGTTTTTCCCCCACCTTTGGTTTTGCCAACAACAGTGGTTTTGACAAATAAGCTTTCAAATTTCTAAGGTCTTGTTGACAATCTTCATTCCATTCAAAATGATCTTGCTTTTTGAGTGCAGAGAAAAACTTAAAACACCTTTCTGAGGATTTGGAAATAAATCTCCCCAAAGCTGCAATTCTTCCCGTTAATCTTTGTACTTCCTTTTTATTAGTAAGGATATCAGGGATTTCTTCTATTGCTTTGATCTGAGAAGGATTCACTTCAATACCACGGTTAGAAACAAGAAAACCCAAAAACTTACCTGATGCAACTCCAAATGCACATTTTTCTGGGTTGAGTTTCATATTAAATTTTCGCAAAATTTCAAAAGTAATAGATAGATGAGAAATATGATCATGAGATTGCTGGGTTTTGACGAGCATATCGTCTATATATACCTCCATTGTTTTCCCTAAATGTTCTTGGAACATTTTGGTGACCAACCTTTGATAGGTTGCCCCAGCATTTTTGAGACCAAAGGGCATTACTTTATAACAGTAAGTCCCCCTGTCTGTGATGAAAGAAGTTTTTTCTTCATCACCAGGATCCATTTTAATTTGATTATATCCCGAGTATGCATCTAAAAAACTTAAAAGTTCATGACCTGCGGTTGCATCAATTAGTTGGTCTATATGCGGTAAGGGAAAGGAATCTTTTGGACAGGCTTTATTTAAATCGGTATAATCTACACAAACACGCCACTTACCATTTTTCTTGGGTACAACCACCGTGTTAGCTAACCAAGTAGGATATTTTACCTCACGGATTGATCCGATTTTTAATAATTTTTGGACTTCATCCTGAATCACCTGGTTCTTGAAAGCACCTTGCTTTCTTTTCTTTTGCTTTATTGGTGTGAAAGAAGGGTCCTCATTGAGTTTGTGAGTCATCACATCCGGTGGTATCCCTGTCATATCAGCGTGGAACCAAGCAAAGCAATCTAATTTAGCTTTTAAAAATTCGATTATCATACCTCGCATGTTTAATATTAAATTGTCCCCGACATAAACCTTCCGTTCAGGCCATTGCTCAAATAATATCACTGCCTCGAGCTCTTCAATTGTCGTTTTGATGCTTTCATTTTCTTCAGGTTCCTGAATTGTGTCAGGCCTTGAGTCCAAATCTGTCTTTTCTTGTTCAGCTGAAGTTTGATCTTTTTTACCTTCAACTGTTTCCTGTAATTGCTATTTTTCTTTATTTACGGTGCTTGTACTTGTTACAGCGTTGACACTTCTAGCCATCTGCTGATCCCCACGAATTTGGCAAATTCCCCATGGTGATGGGAATTTAATAACTTGATGTAAAGTTGATGGGACAACATCCATATCGTGTATCCATGGTCTCCCCATGATCATATTGTAGGCCATTTCCATATCAACTACCTGAAATTTAGTTTCTTTAACAACACCCGTAGCAAAAGTTGTTAGAATTACCTCTCTTTTTGTTACTACACTTGAATTGTCGAAGCCTGACAAGGTGTGCGCTTTGGGTATCATTTTGTCTTCAGCTTGCATTTCACGTAATACCCTTAGTAATATAATATTTACAGAACTCCCTGGATCAATCAAAACTCGTTTTACATTAGTATCATGTACAAATAAAGATATTACCAGTGCGTCATTATGTGGAGTTGTCACTCCTTCGGTATCTGCATCATCGAACGAAATACTTTCATTTTCTAGGACCTGCCGCACCCGTTTCCCGTGTGTACTTGTTACCTTAGAAACCTTGTTGGAGGTTGTGTAAGTTATGTCGTGAATATCTTCTCCCCCGCTTATGACATTCACTGTCCTCTTGGGTGAAGGAGGTTGTGGTGGCTCTCGCCTGTTTTTCATATAAGCTTGTTTTCCTTTCTCGCTAAATAACTCAGTGAAGTACCCTTGCTTCAATAGATGATCCACTTCACTCTGCAAGAATCTACATTCTGAAGTTTTGTGCCCGTGATCATTGTGGAATTTGCACCAATGATCTGGATTGCATCTATTTGGATTTGACCGCATCTCTTTTGGCCACCGTACCTTATCTCCCATGCTTCTTAAAACAGCTACGAGCTCGGAGGTAGAGACATTAGAATTATATCTGCCGAATCGTGCCTTTAAACTTCTGTCATCATCTCGTGATTCTTGTCTGTTCTGATCATTCCTGAACTTTGAAGAAGAACCAGAGTCCCTGTTCCTCGATTTTTGATCATATTGTTGGCTATCTTGTTTCGACCGTGGGTCTTTTCCTGCAGGTCCCATATATGGATCGTACCTATGTTTACCTGACCTTTTTTCGGTTTCTGATCTTCGGGGACCACCCCTATCTTCATGATGAAACTTAGGTACGGTATCTTCTTCAATTCGCAGCTTCGTACTATACCTGTTGTAAACATCATTCCACGTGGTTGCAGGAAATTTTCGAAGGCTTTCTTTGAATCGTCTCGTGGTTTCAGAACTTTTGTCATTTAAATTACTTGCAAAGGCTATTGCAGCCCAATTGTCAGGCACACGAGGTAGAGTCATTCTTTCCCGCTGGAATCTATCAACAAAATTTCTAAGCAACTCCGAATCCCCTTGTTTGATTTTGAAAATATCTTCCATTCTTTTCTCAACCTTTTGTGCTCCCGAATGTGCTTTAATAAAAAAATCTACAAGCTCAGCAAAAGAATTAATAGAATTTTCAGATAAAAGAGAACACCAGGTTAATGCACCCTTGGTGAGTGTTTCTCCAAATTTCTTGACCAGTACTGATTCGATTTCTTGTTTGGTCAAGTCGTTGCCTTTCACGCCTGTTGTAAATGCAGTCACGTAGTCACGTGGGTCTGTAGTACCATCATATTTCGGGATGTCAGGCATTTTGAACTTTTTCGGAATTGGAAAGGGAGCAACACTTGGCTTCCATGGTTGTTTTGAGTATTTGTCCATGTCTACTCCTTTTATTACAGGCGGAACTCCAGGGATTTGTTCAATACGCTCATTTTGTTCCTTAATCTGTTTCTGCAAGGTTAGTACTAAATTTTGCAAATATGAATTATTTGAATTACCCTGGTCCCCCTTCCTGTGGTTCACTGGGGGTTGCTCCGTTTCCAGAATTATCAAGACCAGAACGGGGATTCTCCAATGTATTATTATTAGGAGTTGGTGTGGGTGGTGCAGCAGGCAATCGACTAACAAGTGCCTGAAGAGCTTTGCCGACCTGTGCATCAATTAGCTTTTGTAAAGCTTCAGTTGTAACTCCTTCAAAGTGTTCAGATTGTTCTTGTTGATCAGCACGGGATTTAGTAACAGGAGTGCCTTCACGAGATTGACGTGGTGAATCTGGAGGGGAGGGAACCACGTCATCTTGATTTTGATGTATTTGATTCTCATGGTTTCCCAATGTGTTATTACTATTATTGTCGGTGTTGTTGTTTGACATGGTGACGACAATGGACAAGATATAGCTTAAAAGAAAAGATTATCAGATTCCTGGTAACGGAACCAATTTGTTTAACCAAAAATCTGAGTCTTTGGTCAAAGCTAAAAAGAAATTCGGGTTACTGATAATCAGGAGACGAAAATAAAATACTTTTGAGAATGATGGTAAAGCAGCAAATAGTTTTGTATTTCAATAAGTTCCCAATAGTATTCCGTGTCCTTACAAATGATGATACTTCTTCCTTTTATAGGTAATTCTAGGTAAAGGAATGAAGCCTCAGCTTTAATGATATAATTATGAGTAATAAATGATATTAAATAAGCCGTTATACAATCATTCCTATTAAATACCAATTTTCTAACGTATCAAGTATTTAATAATGAATTTGGACTCCTTTCTGTCATCAGATCTTTGTCTTTAATGCCTTCTAATCCGTTGGCTTTAAATGACTTGAATTGGTACGAGACTCGTATCTGCACTTCCTCTCGTGCCTATTTAAATTCCTTTTCCCGTGGCTGTCTCCATCCGTGTCTCTTAGTCAATTGTTGCGCTTTAACCATTTAACCAAACCACGTGTCATGCCACGTCATCTTTAATATAAACTCTATTTTTTCCCAATACACTTACATCAAGAAAATTTAACTCACCTGATTTACAGAGTTAATTTGTTCAATGAAATCAGAGTTTTCCTAAATATTTCTATACCCCATGTCCATAGGATCTTCTACGACCAGTCTTAAAGTTGGATTAGTTTCTTTAGTAGCACAAAAACTTGAGACCAAAATATGTGTATGGAAAACAAGACACTTTTAATAAGTTGAACTCTATCAGCATAAAATAGAAACCTTAAAGTCCATGGTTGTATTTACCCCAGTATATTTTCAATCAGAGGCTGACACCGCACCAATGACACTATTTTAGTATTGAGTGGTACTCCCAAATATCTGATGGGAAATGAACCTTTTTTGAAACCACGAGTCTGCAGTATTTCTTGTCATATGCCATTGCTCAACCCTCCAAGGAATATAAAATATTTATCAGCACTTGCTACTAATCTTGAAGCTTTAGAAAAAATTTGAAATCAAGTATATAACAGCTGCACAGAAATTGTATCACCTTTGCAAAATGATAAAAGATCATCATAAAATCTGAGCTGGACAATGCTCATTTCGGCACACTTGAGAAGTTGTTTATCGTTTTGAAGTTGTTTGATTTTCTTTTAAGGTATATTTTGCAATTATAAATTTGACAACACAAATGCTTCATCTATATTTCCAGCTCATTACTTTTTTGTAACTTTTCTCATCGAAAAAGATGGACAAAAAAGTTACAAAATTGAACCGTTTTTTGTGATTTATGCAAATTTATATTAAGAAATTGAAAAAAAATTCGATCTGAGACGACATTGAGGAGGTTGAAGGGAAATAATGCAGCAAATATCACTACTTTAATTGAATGTACGAGAAAAGGCTTGCATGGAAGCAACAGGAGGTGAAGCATTTTAAGGTTGTGTAATCTGCATAGGCTGGCGTGGCATCATTGGGTTTTACACCCTAACACATCAGCATCTGCAAAACATGATTAACAAGATCAATTGGCATATTTGTAACTCAAATTTAAAAAAAGTTTAAATTTTCAGCATATTTGTAACTCAAATTTAAAAAAAGTTTAAATTTTCACAAATTTATACAGTTGATACATTTAAAATTATTAGATTCAAGTATTGGAGTAATAAAAGTACTTATGACAATACCTAAAGTAGTCAACATAAAGCAGTCCCATGAACTATCACATATATAATTTAGGCTGAATACATACAGCGACACTTAAAGTTGGTACGATTTTTCATTTAGATACCTAAACTTAAGGGTGTTCCTATTGAGCACTTATACTGCCCGAAACTTATTCCAATTAAGCACTTCTTGCTGAGTTGGAACATAAAGTGAGTTTCACCCAATATAGGCGCGTGAAGACTCTAAAAAACAATTTTTTTTTTTTCTTTTTTATTTCCTTCTTCTTCTTCCTACCGTAACAAAACTTATCGCCTTTCAATGAGTCTCAACTTGCTTTCCAATCACTTTATTGTTCCAAATCAAACACCAAACTCCTTGAAGACAAGGAAATTGAAGAAAATAAGCTTGATTTGAAGTGGGTTGTGTTGATTTTTAAAACTTAATTGAGTCAGTTGGCATCTTTTAGATCCGTTGTACTTAGTTTTGGATTTAAATAGAAATAATCTACATTTTCGCTTTTGAGTTCTTGCCAGATGGAGCAGACATTGATGAAATTTTTGGTGAGAGTGGAGTGAGGACGAAGCAAGGGTGGTTGGTGTGGCGGGCAGTCCCCATCTCTTCACTGTCGGAATCCGGTGATAGAAACCGGCGGCCTCATCCTCGCCAAAAAAACCAACGATCCCCCTCTTCTTCTTCAACCCTAAGAAACCAGTTGCACCCCATCTCTTTATCTCCAGCCGCTGCCGCAACAAACCAGGCTACTCTAAGAGATTTTCGGCCACCACGCTGCCGCTGGACTTCTGCTATTTTTTAAAGAGGAGGACCTAAAGCACTCTAGATTGGATTTGATTGTTATAGATTGGGTTATATTGTAAAGAAATTGCAGAATTCAAGTATAAAAACACCATTGTCATACATCCTTCCTGCAATTTGTTTGTAATTTCTAGTAACCCAACTTCAAAAAAGTTGAATTTCAGCATTTGTCCTCCACTAAAGGTAAAACGAAGAAGCATTAATTTCTCTCTTTGTTGATGGGTATCCTCTTTAAGTTAGGTGTGAAAATTTGCATGTTCCTTTCTATTTGAGGATATGTTGGATTTTTGGTGATTCAAAAGAATGCAGGGTGAAAAACACACATGAACATATAGTGAAGATGCTGAGTTAAGTAGTATTTTTAGGTTTTTTCCTTTTTTTCTTACTCAAAATAATATATGTCTTTTTTTATTCGTCATTCGCCACGTCAGCAGCGAGTGCATTGCATAAACTTTGTAAGTTTGGCTGATTGTCAAAGAAGTGCTTAATTGGAATAAATTTCGGGTAGTGTAAGTGCTCAATAGGAACACCCTTGAGTTTAGGTGTCTAAATGAAAAATCGTGTCAACTTTAAATGTTTCCGTATGTATTCAGCCTATAATTTAAGTATTCCGTAGAATTCATTATCAAGTTAGAATAGATTACACTGCATCATCCTTCACTGCTGGAAGTAATGGAGCGATGCTATCAATACTGCTGATGAGATCATTTAGGTTGTTCAATAATAGCCAAAGTTAATAAGAGATCATAAACTTTTTTACAAGGCATAAAAGTCTTATTTTTACAAGACATATGCAAAATATTAGTGTCAAGTTTTTTTTTTTTTTTTTTTTTTTTTACTTTTTATTTATAGTGTTGTATTTTTACAAGAAGCAAAGTGTCTAAGTTCACAATAAACATCTTATTGTAATATTATTATTTATATTGATAAGGTTTAATTCAAGTAATGAACTTTAGTCATGTGATTGTAATACATTACCTTGGATCTTGTTATAAAAAACTTTATTTACTAATATAAAAATTTTAGTATTTTATTACAAAGTTATAAAATATCTCTATTATTAAAAAATAGTCAATCTTTCTTTTTTTCTTTTTAGTTTATAAAGATTTTGTCCTTTTTTTTTCGGCTACATACTTCGATATTATCTAGGAGAAATAAAATCATAAAATACACTTTTAGAACTTGTAATGCCCCAAAGTTTTTGGAGCCTAAAGCAAAAATTTGCTAGGTTCCTCCTTCGGCTTTTCACTCTCCGAATTTCAAATATTTTAGCTTGCGCTCGCACGGCTAGCCCGGTTTCTTGACATAAGGGATCATCCTTCTTAATTTCATCTTTGCCACCCAAATAACAATACACAAACCTCCGATGAAGGAAGCTATTAATAGGCAGGGGCGGACCCACCTGGTGTTAAGATGGTTCAGTTGAACCCACTTCATCGAAAAATTATACTGTTTATATTGTTAAATTATACTTGAAAGAGAAAAACTATAGTATAAAATATAGTTTGAACCCACTTCAACACAAACTGCTTACTGTGGAGATGGTCGAGCGGGTTCAACATTTGCAAAGGATGCAGATCGAATCCATTTGGGGGCATTTTCCAGTTAATTTTTTTAATCGTACTTGGACTGGTGTGTGTGCAACTTCTTATTAATAACAAGGAAAACTCTATAATTATTTAAATATCTTAGAGTTAATAAATATTTGTTAAATTAGAATTTTTATGTAAATTTTGTTAAACTAAATAGACAAATTTCTTAAAATAGAGATAGATAATCCTTTTTAACCTTCATAAAATATTTTTAGGCTTGTTAAAATTATAGAGTGTCAACTTTAAAATTACTTCATTTTGAGATTGTATTAAAAATAAAAAAGGATAATAAAATAATCAAACCCTACTTGTCATATGCAACACTACTTATACTAATAGACATGTTCGTCTGAACTCGCTTGCGTAAAATTCTGGGTCCGTCGTTATTAATAGGAATTTGATACACACAAATAGGAGTGACAAACAGGCAGGCTGGGTCGGATATGGTTCGGGTCGAAAACGGTTAATAAAAAAACGAATAAATTATCCGATCCGACCCATATTTAATACTGATAGGAAACGAGTTAACCGGCGGATAATATGGGTAACCATATTATCCATGACTTCTTGAATATGATTACTTTTAGGAGAATTCCTAGTCTCCCAAACTTGAGGAACCCCCAATTTGAGGCTTTACAAATGTAAAAGTTAAACTCATTGGTTATCCATTGATTACCCATTGGTTAACCATTTTCTAAATAGATAATATGATTCTTACCCATATTTGACCCATTTATAAAAAGTTCATTATTCAACCCATTTTTTAGTGAATAATATAGATAGTTAAGTATTTTTTTAAATCATTTTGCCACCCCTACACACGTTTAACTAGACCAGCAAGTTACAAATCTATAAGAGTATCTCTCCTCTTGTATATGAGAGAAGAAAGCCAATCTGATTGCATCCTCTATGCTCTAGTCAGTAAAGATATTAGATAAATCTACCCATCAACCTTAGGCATGAGAGAAGAAATAACCTTTTCTTCTTGAATTGAAAAGCTGGTCTCGCATAATTCTCGTTTTTATCGACTGCTAGACTGCATATATATATATATATATATATATATATATATATATATATATATATATACACTCTCATGCATGGGTGAATAATCAACTTTAGACGAGTAAGCTAATTAAGATTTTCCTTTCTATTAGTTTGACATAATTATCATGGGGATATAGGATTTATTTCAAAACAATTAAAAGATATTTTGTCTTCCATGACAAGTTGCATCTAATTAACATACATAGTTCAAAATCAAGTAAAACAAATGTCTAGTCGCAGGCAGGGCCGGAGGCAGAAGTCGAGCTATGGGTTCGGCTAAACCCAGTAGTTTTTGTTGAAATAACGTATTTTATGTTATTTTTTATTAAATATGTATGTTTACCTCGAAAATACGAGTAACAATTAAACTTGTTAATATTTTTAAAGACATGTGATTTAGTCCAATACTAATTAATAACCAAGAAATCTAACGTATAAATGAAAGAAGTAAATGAAATCAAAGTGGTACGCAATCCAGTCTCGACCTCGAGCTAAGGTGGCCTTGAGGTAGGCCAAGAACAATAAAGTAAGAACAATAAAGTTAAATGATAATTCCGGTGAGCAATAAGCAAAAAAGTAAGAGAGTATATTCTTTTGGCAGTGATTGATAATCGTTACAAATGATTGGGGTCCCCTTTATATAATAAGGGAACCCTAAATAAGGTACATTTCTATTTACAGTAAGGAATCTTATTGGGACAACTGTCTAACTGCCTAGTACGGATTAGTACTAACTCGTACAAATCTATTCCAGAATTTACGCCATGATCTTGGGGACGTGGCGAGAATCTTGCTCATTCTGTTACAAACTTATAACAACTGAATCTCGGGGTTGGTCATACTCGGCTTTGGTACTCATCGTGCACTTCGATCTTCGATCCTTATGCTCGAACTCGAACCCGGTCCATATTGAGTTTATCCCTCGATGCGAGCCTTCTGTTACTCGATGTGAGCCCTCGAGCCCACAAAATCAGGGGCACATGATTCTATCGTATACATATAGTCCCCACGTTTCTTAGAGTAAAATGATAAGAAACGATTTGAACCTCGATTTTCCAGAGCCCTTGATGATGATGTCATTCTCGTGACGTAGGTGCTCGAAGTGATAGAAACGTCCCATCGGTTCGCTTCCCCAAAATATTAAATGCTTCTCCAGTGGTGGTCGGCCACTAGCATCGTTGAACTGTCGCCGCTCACCTATAAATATAAGGTTTAATTTCAGATAAAGCTTTACTCCAATCTTCAAACCACCTCTAAACTTCTTCTATATCTCCTTCTCTTCATCTCTTTTCTCTCATTATCTGGTACTCCCGTTCCTTTTAGTGTCAGAAATTACCAAACTCCGCCTATCTCCGCTTCTTCTAACTCAAATTAATGGCGAATACTTCAAAGACAGTTTTCCAAAAGGAGAAAGCTTCCTCTTCCTCTTCCTGTCCGGCCAAACTTGTGGCGCCGACCCTTCATGAAATTATTCCCGACCCCTGCATGATAAAGAAAGACTTCAACGTTTAAAATCCCCCCGCAGTCCCAGGGCAATGGGAACACGTATCCCGATATATTAGTTCGATAACGAAGAAGCATCTCAAGGCCATGAAGAAAGTATGTGGATGGGGGGACGAGGTCGTGGTACAGATCCCCGACCCAAGGAGAGCATTACTACTCATGTGGAGGGGTTCTTAAGTGTTTACACTTACCCCTTCACACTGGGTCCCCTTGACCCAGTAGTGATTGACTTCTGCAAAAGATATGAAGTTATCCTCGGCCAGATCCATCCCTCTTTTTGGCATATCATGATTATGCTGCTACTTCTCTAGCAAGGCCGAAGGATTATAGTTTACCCTAAACCACCTCATTCGGCTGTATCAGCCTCAGCTTTTTCGAGGGCTGATCAAGCTTCAACGTCGATCAAGCAAAGCCTTCTTTGCTAGTAATGACGAGGATACGGACCGAGGCTAGATAAGCTGGTTTGTCCGAGTGAGGACCTCGGACGTCATCCCTAAGAGAAAAATGTCGTTCCCGGAGAAGTGGAATCCCAAGTGTAAGTGAAGTCCCTTTCCCAGTATCTTCTTATACTCCATTCCGGCCTTTAGTAATGCCTTTGCCTTTTTCAGCTTTTGCTTGGATGCCCCATACGATCCTTGACCTCGAGGATTGGGTTCAAAAACTGGCCTCGACCTCCTCGTATGACGAGCGCAAACGGCGTGACTTACCGAAGGGCAAATAGGAGGCCAAACACCATGGTAAGTTCTTCTCCCAGGTTTTTTGACGATTTCCTTTTATTGGAGATGTCATCTCACTTATGCCTATTTATGCAGGCATTGGAGATATCTTCGAAATGAGGCCAGCCCCGCCCGAGGAAGAGACCGAGTCCTCGGTTCCCAAATTGGGGAAAGATAATAAGAGGAAAAAGGATTCGAAAACCGAAGACCCCCAGGATAAGGGGCCTCTAATCGAAGGCCAAGGAGGAAACTTATTCACGTGGACGTATATTCAGCCCACCAGTTTCTGGATGATGAGGAAAATGAGGGCGAAGAATCGGCACTGGTGACCCGAACTAGGAAACTGGTTGAGGCCGCCAAGCCCTCTGAACCGGAGACCTTGTCTCGTGGTGAGGAAACTCTGAAGAAGGACTCGGGCAAAGCCCCCGAGTCCCTTGAGATCGAGATTATTCCCCCACCTTCAACAAGTACACCAGAGGGGGCAAGTACCGAGAATCTCGAGGATAATTAGAGCGCCCCGAGTGAGGAGCTCAAGGCCATGACAATAGGTCACTCCCCTCCTCTACCATCTTATTCCGAGGAGGCAATAAAAGACACCCAAGCTCTGCGAACGCCCGACCCAAAAAAGGTCCTCGAAGAAGATCCTTTTCAGGATTGTTTTACTAGGGTCGATGATGCCGCCGACCTCAATGACGAGTCTACCCTCTTTGAAGAGGCTCATCGTCTTTTCTCTCGGGTAAGCACTAACTTTTATTATTGTAAAACTTTTTTGTTTTCTTATCTTTCTGCGTTAACTGATATCTCCTTTTTTTGTGTAGGCCATTACTAAGTTTAGGGCCGAGTTGAGCCAATGTGAGGCCGAGATCAAGAGATCCTCGGATGAAGGGAAGGCCCTAAGGCTCCTTTGCAGTAAAAAGGAGGAGAAGCTCAAGTACTTACGAGAAGATTTGGCCAAAAGTCGTCAAAATGAGGCCGAGCTAGACAAGAAAGTAACCCTCATTTTGCAAGAGTATGGTCTAATTGACCCAACTGTGGAGGCTAACACTTCAGTGTATCAGCTGCAGCAAAAACTGGATATAATCGGGCAGCTTCGAGGGAAGGTCGATCAAGTTAAGGCCGACTGCAACCAGTAGAAGGAAAACATAGATCGACTTGCTGGTGAGAAAGAGGCTGTCGTAGCTAACCTGGCCTCGGTTGAGACTCAGCTTCAGGGAGTCAAAGTAAAAAATCTGGCCTAGGCCAAGAAGATCGATGAGCTCGAGGCCAAACTTGCCGCTACCGAGACTGAGGTTGCTGAAGCCAGGGCCAAGATCGAGAGGACAAAGGCCACTGTTGACAAGACCATTGTTGTGTACTTAAAGGATGCTGAGGCTGCTCAAAATAAACTAAGGGAAGCCTCCAACTAGGAGAAACGGGTTAGTGATTTTTCCAAGTGTCAATCTCGGAGGGAGACCCTCAAAGAGATCCACGCTCGAGGTTTTGACCTCACCAATGAGATAGCCCAAGCAAAAGCACTCGAGGCTGATACCAAGTTCCTCGTCTCCTCCGATGACAATGACGATGATGAAGGCAACCAGAGCTAGTCCGATGATGAAGTTGGGCCCGAATGGGAAGCTGCTCCCGAAGGAGAGACCAGCCCTGGGCATAGATGGGATTTTCCTTTCTTATTGTATCGTTCTTTTTGTAAGACCTTTTATCGGTCTGTTGTATGTATCTTTTTCAACATATATAAAAGAAGAATTTCAATATTTCTTGCCTTGTACAATTCTTTCAATGACTTCATCCTTTTTAGCTATGTGTTAGAGATTTTATCTTAGATATTTTCTTCGAAACTGCCATGGTCGAGCTCGAATAAGTTCGAGCTTTTGGGCATAGACCTTTATGGGCTCATATCGGGTAATGGTGAGTCCACGAGCCATAATCGAACCATTACTTGTTTAGGTTAGGGGTAATCAAACACTTGGGTTCGAATTGAGTGAGAGCGAGGTCTCGAACTCTAATTGTATCGACCTTTTAGGCTTACCAAATCGGCCCTTAGGCTCTTTCATGTCGGTCCTTAGGCTATTTTTTATCAGCCCTTAGGCTCTTTTTTATTGGCCCTTAGGCTCTTTTTTATTGGCCCTTAGGCTCTTTAAGTTGGGCCAATTCGACCTCTATGGCAACTATAATTTTTCCCTCTTTTTGGGTAAAAGACTTAATGAGATATTTTATGCCATAGCATGTGTTTTTTTACCCGCTGGGTTTTTCGAGGGTTCAATCGATCAAAACCCCATTTGTAATCCGTTTGTGTTACGATAATTTAATACCCCTTGAGGCTTTTTCGAAGGTTGATATTATCAAAACCTTCAAATTATTCGAGGGGCTGATTTTATCTAAGCCTTTTTTTGTTGTCTTTGCCGAGGGTAGCCTTATTTAATCGGTTTTTTCAAAGTATTAAAAGGCCCTTAACTTATGGCGGAAGTTGGACGTATCTGAATCGCATTATTTCGGTCGTAGCCTTTTTATATAACCGTAGTCTTTAATATGACCGTAGCCTTCGGGTGTGTCTCTTAGACTTGTTTCCCGATAACCTTTCGAACTTGTCCAAAAGGTTAGTCCCCGAGTATGATGGCCTTGGCCTTTGTGTCGGGGAATGCTTCTTTGAGGTCCTATAAATTCGAGTTTTAGATATTTGAATGTGTTGACCGTCGATAATAGTCCCCGAGTATTCGAGGTGTATTTGCGTTTTGGCCCTTGAGCCGTTTCTCACAAAATTACAAGTATGTAGCTCGTATAATAGTAAACTTCTTTGAGACACAAAATGTTTTGATATAGAAAGAATGCTTATTTGAATAATTTGATACATGCATACATGTTTTGCCATCGGGGCTCGACTATTCGATATGGACACGGTTCATCAGATCGTTTGGCCCATTACAAAGTTTTCCTATCGAGGACCTCTGCGGCATGAAGTATTTTCCTCAAAAATATAACCTCCGAAGGTGATGCCCCCCAGTATTCGAGGTTTATTGAAAAGAAGCCTTGGATACTGTTGAATTCTCCTTAGGTAGCACATAGTCATTGCCTCGTTAAAAACCTCGCCGAAAAAATCCATTTGGGATAAAATCCGATCTAAGGGAAAAAGAGTGCAACACGTGCTTTAAAACCTAAGGTCTTCATGTAGAAAAGTGCCCTCGATGTCTTCGATTGAACACCTGCAACGAGTTAGTCTTAAATTCAAATGGAAAAAGGAGAAGGTCATACCTTAGCAGTAATATCGTTTGAGTAACGATACATTCCAATTGTTTGACAATTGTTCACCCCCCCCCCATCGTGCCAAGTTCTTAAGATTCTTTACCGACAACCCCGATGACTTGGTATGGTCCTTCCCAATTTGGGCCTAGTTTCCCTTCATTTGGGTCTTGAGTATTAAGGGTGACTTTTCGTAGAGCTAAGTCTCTGATTCCGAAGTGCCGAAGGTTAGTCCTTCTATTATAATATCTCTCGATTCTTTGTTTTTGCGCCGCCATCCGAACAAGTGCAGCTTCTCGTTTTTCATCTAGTAGTTTGAGGCTAGTATTTATAGCCTCGTGATTTGAATCCTCCGATGAATGTCGAAATCTAGCGCTGGGTTCCCCGACCTCGACCAGAATCAAGGCCTCGTAGTCGTATACTAACAAGAACGGGTCGCCCCCGTGCTGGACATCGATGTTGTTCGATACGCCCAAAGAACCTCGGGTAGAACTTCTCTCCATTTTCCTTTTGCATCCTCTAACCTCTTCTTTATGTTTTGAATGATAGTTTTGTTTGTTGACTCGACCTGTCTGTTCCCGGTCAGATGATATACGTTGATAAAATCCTTTTTTATTTTGTGTGCTTCGAAGAACTCCGTTACCTTGCTGCTGATGATTGCTTGCCATTGTTGCATACGATTTCGGCAGGTATCCCGAATCGACACAAGATGTGGTCCCAAATCAAGTCAATAACTTCTTTTTCTCTGACCTTCTCGAATGCCTATGCTTCCACCCATTTAGAAAAGTAGTCAGTTATAAACAAAATGAATTTAGCTTTACCCGGGGTCGTTGGTTGGGGGCCGGCGATATCTATTCCCCATTTCATGAAAGGCCACGGAGACAAGACTGAGTGAAGTTGCTCTTTCGGCTGATGAATCATCGGTGCAAACCTTTGACATTTATCACATTTTTTAACAAACTACTTAGTGTCTTTTTCCATGCTATCCCAGTAATACCTTGCTCTAAAAAAATTATGAATCAACGATTCGGTGCCGGAGTGATTCCCACAAGTGCCTTCGTGGATTTCTCGTAGAACATAATCGGTGTCTCCCGGCCCTAAAGATACCGCCAATGGTCCATCGAACATCCTCCTATATAATGTTCCACATTCATCTAGTGTGAACCTAGCAGCCTTGGTTCGTAGAGCCCTCAGCTCTTTATGATCCGATGAGAGCTTTCCATTTTTCAAATATTCGATATACTTATTCCTCCAATCCTAAGTCAAACTTGTAGAATTTATCTCGGCATGACCCTCTTCGACCACAGATCTCGACGACGGTCCCCCGGACAATATCATCTTCTTCAACTGATGACCCCAAGTTAGCAAGTGCATCTGCCTCACTGTTTTGTTCTCAAGTCACATTATCTAGAGTCTACTCCTTGAAGCGGTGCAAGGTTACCTGTAACTTGTCCAAATATCTTTTCATCCTATCCTCTCAAATTTCGAAGCTTTTGTTTACTTGGTTCACCACCAACAAAGAATCGCACTTGGCCTCAACAACTTCGGTCCCCAAGCTTTTATCAAGCTCGAGACCTGCAATCATGGCCTCATACTCAGCCTCAATATTAGTCAACCTAGAAGTTTTAATAGATTGTCTAATTGTGCTACCTATAGGTGGATTCAAAACGATACCAAGCCCGGACCCTTTCACATTCGAGGCACCGTCTGTGAAGAGGGTCTATACCCCCGATGGTGTACCCGATTTTAGCAGAAGTTCTTTCTCCACTTCGGGCATGAGGGTTGGTGTAAAATTAGCCATGAAGTCAGCTAAGATTTGAGACTTGACGGCCGTTCGGGGTAGATATTCGATATCGTACCCGCCAAGTTCGACGGACCATTTGGCCAATTGGCCTTATAACTCGGGCTTGTGCAAAACATTTTGGAAAGGGTACGTAGTTAACACACATATTGGTTGACACTGGAAATATGGCTTTAGCTTTCTAGATGCGCTTATTAGTGCAAGTGCTAATTTTTCTAAGTGCGGGTATCTAGTTTCAGCATCTTTTAAAGTCTGACTTACATAATAAATAGGGAATTGCATGCCTTGCTCTTCTCCAACTAATACCCCACTTATTGTTATCTCGGACCTGCCAAATATAAGTAAAGCTTTTAATTCCTCCAATGCTTGCTGGCATTTCGGGGTCCATACGAAATCCTTTTTCTTTTTGAGCAAGGAAAAGAACCTATGGCTTTGATTCGATGACCTCGAAATGAATCGACCCAAGGCGTCTATCCATCATGTTAACCTTTGTACGGCTTTCACGCTATCTACGATAGTGATATCTTCGATGGCCTCGGTCTTGTTGGGGTTGATTTGGATCCCTCGATTTGATACCATGAAACCGAGGAACTTGCCCAAGTCGACCCCGAAGGCATATTTTTTTGGGGTTAAGCTTCATGTTGTACTTCCTTAAGATCTTGAATGTTTCCTGCAAATGAGTTAAATGGTCCTCTGTACGCATGGACTCAACCAACATATCGTTAATGTAAACTTCCATTGATTTCCCTATCTGTTCCTCGAACATTCTGTTAACTAAGCGTTGGTATGTAGCTCCAGCATTTTTTAGCCCGAAGGGTAATACATTGTAATAATACATTCCAAACTTAGTGATAAACGAGGTCTTCTCCTGGTCCTCTGAGTTCATCTGAATTTGATTGTACCAGGAGTAGGCATCGAGAAAGGTAGGGATCTCGTGGCCGGCCGTGGCATCGATCATGCGATCGATGTTAGGTAGTGAAAAAGAGTCTTTAGGGCATGCCTTGTTTAAATCCTTATAATCTACGCACATTCTAAGTTTGTTCCCCTTTTTAGGGACTACAACTACGTTGGCTAACCATTCGGGGTATTTTACCTCCCGAATAGACCCTATTTTAAGAAGTTTAGTTACCTCATCCTTTATGAATGCATGCTTCACCTCGGACTGGGGCCTCCTTTTTAGCTTTACTAGTTTGAACCTGGGGTCGATGTTTAGCCTGTGTGTTGTTATTTCCAGTGGGATCCCTGCCAGGTTTAGATGGGATCAAGCAAAATAATCCATATTATCGATAAAAAATTGAATGAGTTTTTTTCCTGAGTTCGGGGGTTAATCCTGTTCCCAGGTATAACTTTTTCTCGGGCATGTACTCGATCAGTATGACCTATTCCAGTTCCTCAATCGTTGACTTGGTTGCATCTGACTCTTCGAGAACAACGAAAGTTCGAGGAGTAAGGAAATCCTCTTCTTCTTCTTCGGTTACCTGTTCCTCCGATTTGGTTAATGATTGATATTTTGCCGTCTGCTTATCTTTGGTGATCACTTTTTTCGAGGTCGAAGGAACTGGTATCGGTGTTACCTCATCGACTACAAACATTTCCTTTGCAGCATGTTGTTCTCCGTAAACCATTTTCACACCATCCACTGTTGGGAATTTCATCATCTGATGAAGGGTTGAAGGTACTACCCTCATGTTGTGGATCCATGGCCTCCCAAGTAGTGCATTATATCTCAGGTTGCCTTCGATGACATGGAATTTTGTATCTTGGATGGTCCCGACCACGTTCACTGGTAGGATTATCTCCCACTTTGTTGTTTCGCTTGCCATATTGAAGCCATTTAGGACTTGAGATGCAAGTACAATTTGGTCCTGTAGGCCGAGCTGCTCTACGACCCTCGTTCTAATTATGTTTGCTGATCTACCTGGATCCACTAGAACACGTTTAATATGAACTTTATTTAACAAAATAGAAATTACCAGGGCGTCATTGTGCGATTAAGATATGCCTTTCGCTTTATCGTCATCGATTGATAGGACGCCTTTGAGCACATATCTCCGAGTCTATTTTTCTCTGGTGATCGATACCTTGGTGTGTTTGCATATAGGCCCTTGTGGAACATCAATACCGCCAACGATCATATGAATTACATGTTGCGGTTCTTCCTGCTCATTTTTTTCTGTTTGCATCTCTTTCCCTGAAGTGGTTCTTAGCTCAATCACTGAGAAACTCTCGGAGATGACCCTCGTTGAACAATCAAGCTACCTCCTCCCTCAGCTGCATGTAGTCTTTGGTCTTATGGCCATGTGTGCCATGATATTTACATATCAAGTTTCGATTCCTTTGAGAAGGATTGGTTTGTATAGGCGTGGGCCACCAGCTGTCTTTGATTCTTCCAATAGCTGACACAATCCCCGATGCATCTACACTAAAATTATACTCCGACAACCAAGGTGCCACGAGATCGGTGTGTTTATCAAAACCGTTCTCATTCATAAGTCCTCGAGAGCTTTGACCTCGATCATTTCTTCGATCGTTCTGAGGAGCGTTATGCTCCGAATAGTTGTTTCTCCGATCGACATATGGCTGATAGCGTTCCCTATTTGATCTTGGTTCCCTATCCGTATCCCTCGAGGACTTAACTGCCAATCTATTAGGATGAAGTGAATCCGAAGGGGCTCTAAACTGGTCGTCCTAGACCCTGATCTTTGATTGGTAATGATTATGTATGTTTAACCAAGTCACAACTGGGTACTCAATCGGATTATGCTTCAACTGTCGTGATGCGATCGAACTCCGATCATTCAACCCCTGCATAAAAGCTTGTATCTCCCAATCATCCGAGACCGGTGGTAATTCCATTCGCTCCATTTGAAATCGGGACACAAACTCCCTTAGTATCTCATCATTCCTCTGTCTTATCTTAAAAACGTCCAATTTCCTTGTCGCAACCTTTATGGTCCCGACATGTGCTTTCACAAAGGCGTCTGCTAACATAGCAAACGAATTGATAGAGTTCGGTGGCAAGTTGTGATACCAAATAAAGACTCCCTTTGAAAAAGTTTCCCCAAATATTTTCAACAATACTGACTCGATCTCATTATCATTTAAGTCATTTCCTTTAATCCCACAAGTGTATGAGATAATATGTTCATTAGGATCGGTTATCCTATTGTATTTGGGTATATCGGGCATACGAATTTTTTTAGGAATGGGCTTTGGAGCCGCACTCGGAGGGAATGGTTTTTGTATGAATTTCTTGGCATCCAAACCTTTCAAGACCGGGGGTGTCTCAGGTATTTGATCAACACGAGAGTTATAAGTCTCCACCTTTTTGTCATTACCCACAATTTTTTTCTCCCCAGACTTGATTCTCTTGGTGAGTTCCTCGAGCATCCTCATAATCGTGGGGTCAGTCCCCGAGCCATTACCGTTTGATCTCTCTGGAACCGGCTCAATACTTCGAGTGTTTTCTGGTTTGACTATACTTGGAGTTTTGTGCTTACTTTGAAGCTGAGCGATAGCAACCTGTTGAGCTTGAAGCATCTCAAATATTACTTGGAGGCTGATTCCCCCATCTCCTATACCTTATGTTCCTTGGCCACCAGATCGGGCTTCCTTGCGTATACTTCCTCCGGGATCTGCGCCTAAATCCGCATTCAAAGCAATTTGTGAACTGACATCAACTGGTTCTATATTTGGCACTTCCCCAGGATTAATCGGTGGTACACCGACCCCTACATTATTGTTTTCCCCATGGAATCCAAGACCATCGTCGCTGTGTACGGGTGCGTTTTGTGAGTTTGACATGCTTTAACCTGAGAACAAAAAATTCTTTATAAGAATAAGTGTGAAAATAACGTGTGTTATTAGAATCAATACTGAAATAACCACTATTATCTTTAGCCCAACGGTGGGCACCAAACTGTTTACCTCAAAAATACGAGTAACAATTAAACTTGTTAATAGTTTAAAAGATATGCGATTTAGTCCAATACTTATTAATAACCAAGAAATCTAACATATAAATGAAATAAGTGAGTGAAATCAAATCGGTATGCAAGCCCATCTCGACCTCGAGCTAAGGTGGCCTCGAGATAGGTCAAGAACAATAAAATAAGAACAATAAAGTTAAAGGACAATTCTAGTGAGCAATAAGCAAAAAAGTAAGAGGGTATATTCTTTTGGCAGTGATTGATGATTGTTACAAATGATTGGGGTCCCCTTTATATAATAAGAGAACCCTAAATAAGGTACATTTCTATTTACAGTAAGGAATCTTATTGGGACAACTATCTAACCGCCTAGTACGGATTAGTACTAACTCATACAAATCTATTCTGAAATTTACCCAATGATCTTGGGGACGTGGCGGGAATCTTGCTCATTCTGTTACAAATTTATACCGGCTCCATCTCGGGGTTGGTCATACTCGGCTTCGGTACTCATCGTGAACTTCGATCTTCGATCCTTATGTTCTGCCCTCGAACTCGAACTCGGTCCATACTGAGTTTATCCCTCGATGCGAGCCCTCTGTTCCTCGATATGAGCACTCGAGCCCACAAAATCGGAGGCACATGATTTTATCGTATACAATGTAAAAATATTAAATTTAAAACCCAGTCACTAACGATTGAAGTTTTGTTCTAAAATTCAGAACCCATAAGGTTAAAATCCTGGCTCCGCATCTGGTCGCAGAAGCAACAACCTTCCTGTTATTTTCGAAAAACTGTCGGTAATATCTTCCATCATATGTTTACACTAAGAATACAAGATACATGATTCACAAGCTCAATCCAGAATTGGCTGAAACAATCAGTTGTGCTTCTTAAAGTAACATTTGGTAAGAAATAGGTGAACAATATATATGTAGAAAATGAAATTTTAAGTCGTTTGCAATAAATAACAAATACACAAAGCCTGAGAAAAAGAATTTCTGGGTCCATCATCCTCAATTAACTATCAACATTCCAAGCACAATGCATAAAAGCAGCATGCAAAGAGGACGACATGTCCTCTCAATACAACATTTCACTCCCCTTCGCTCAAAACATAAACGATTAATGGTTTCAACTGATCAAGGTATACAATCACCCACCTACTCAAGAAAACAAGAATTGTTGGAACTTTAACAAAACAAATGTATTTCAATTTAAGAGCTTCTGCATATTAGAAAAACTCCATAGTTATTTATTTAGTGCAATTTGTCTTAGAGTTTCTTCTTCGCGGGTAGGGGGGAAGGGGGGATGTGGAAGTAAGGTCCAGTTACAAGTCGGAATGACAATGCTGCTTAAGGACCTTCAGCATATTAAATGTCTCTTCAGACTACTAGAGGGGCAGAGGGGTAGGCTTGAGGAAATTCATCTTGGAGGCCAGAAACAGTAGTGGATTTGCAACAACAGTTTTTCCAAGATCAAGCAAAAAGAACTGACATGATTGAGTTCCAATGTCATTTATTAAAAAAGAAAAGCAGGCAGTGGGGAGCCCCTGACCAGACTAAGATTCTCAAAATTTTATCCTTTTCTTAGTACTAAGTAGTAAGTACTAACATATCTGTTTTTCTAATAAATCCTAGAAAGGCCTATCATTTTCCTAAAATTACAAAAATGGAGAATTATTATTTTGAAGAAAAATGAAAACAATGGCTAGATAGACTTAAATCTTTTGGGCATTCCCATTTTTGGCACAATGATTTCTAAGCTCCCCAAGGAATTGTATACCAATATCCAAAAGTTCAATACGAAAGTAGTTCAAGATCAAAATATACCTTACAAGTCTAATCATACAAATGACGACACAGGATATTAGATAGGTTTCCCAAAAACTCATACCTATTAGTTATTGATAGGTTTAAGTTTAAGTTTCAATGATGACAATATTATCTTATATTATATTTACAGGACAAACAAAAAGGAAAGAATGAAGATGCTCAACAAGATTGCTACTGGATTCAAAATAGCAAGTAAGGAAAGAATGAAGGTGTTGTTACTGTATTAATGATCAATCAAAAGAAGCAGATTGACTCGTCCTCAATCAAGGGAACTCAGATTGCCAATCATGGATCCTCTAATTAAGAAGATCGTGCTCGTGAATTAAACTCTCCTGGCGTAAACATCTCCTTGAATTCAGCTGTGACAAGGAAGGTCACATTCGAATCTAGGCTAGTCAAATAGCAAGATTCGAAAAGGTACCCCTTGGGTCAAATCCCTTAATTAAAGATCTCGTGCCTCTGATTTCGCAAAAGACCCAACGACTCTTTTCTTTCCTATAAGAAGGGTGATCCTTCAAGAAGAAGTGTGCGCAACTACATACATTGTATTCTAAGTCTATCTATTTCTTAGTTCAAACACTACAATCATTAGTTATCAGTGTCTCAAAAAATAGAGAGATCTAGAACACAAAAGAGAGTTGTGTCAACCAAAGGTCATTGCTTTGGAATGTCAAGATCTGAATAAAACGTCCTATGATGAGCTTAGAGGTGATCTGATCACTTTTGAGAAAACTCATCTTGACAGACAAATTCAAGAGAAGAAAAAAATTGTTGCTTTTAAAGCAACTGTGGCTGAACTAGAAATTGAAGATGAAGAAGAAGGAGGAGAACCGGATGAAAATATTTCAATGCTCTCTCAAGTTGTGACCAGCATGATGAGAAGGAACTGAAACAATAAAAGAGGTAAGTCCAACTTCAAGAAATGAAGGGCGAGCAATGAAGCTAATAAAAATTATGGAAGATATTACGAATGTGGAAAGTTCGGTCATATTCAAGCTGAATGTCCGGAATTAAAGAAGAATCTTAGCAGAAACATGCAAAAGAAGAAAGCTTTTGGAGCATGGAGTGATGAGGATGAATCTGATCACGAGGAAATTGCTAATGTATGCTTCATGGCTCTAAGTGACAATGAAGAATCAGGGGAACTTGGCTAATGGGAGACAACAATGATGAGGAAGATGACCCAAGAGAACCTCGTTCAATGTCAGATGCAGGAACTAGTGAAGAACACCACAAGAAGAATAGAAAAGGAAAATAGTATCTCAACAGCGCATGTTCCAGATATATAACGGGTGACAAACAATTGTTCAAATCAGTCACCAATCTAGATGGAGGAACAGTTACATTTGGTGACAAATCAAAGGAAATGTTATTGATGTTGAAAAAGTTCCTTTAAGCTCAACATGTGATGGAGATGGAGTCTACTTAGTTGATGAACTTGGAAATAACCTTCTCAGTATCAGTCAACTGTGTGACAATAATTATGAGGTTCGTTTTAAAAAACATGGCTGGTTTATAGAAGACGAATAGGGTAATATCATTCTCTCAGGAAATAGGGACAGAAATGTGTATACTATCAAAAACCTAGAAAACTTTGGGGATCAAATTTGCCTTACTTCTATTATTGAAGATTTCTGGTTTTGGCATAGAAAACTTGGCCATGCAAGCATGCATACTATTCAAAAACTTTCCAAACATGATCTTGTTAGTGGTCTTCCAAAACTAGATTTTTCAAAAGATCATATCTGTGATGCATGTCAACTAGGAAAACAAACACGATCCTCTTTCAAAGTCAAAAACATTGTTTCTACCTCTAAACCTCTTCAATTGCTGCATATGGATTTATTTGGTCCTGAAGATGAGGAAATTTCTTATGAATCATCATTGACATCAACAGAATTATGACTTTTACTATTTTGTTCTACATCAAGAGTTTCGAATGCTGCATCTCCAACTCTTTCTTCAGCTTTAGTGGTAGCAATTAGGGTACCAGGTTACTCTTGAGAAGTGGAAGAGGATGTGGCATTTTCTTCACTTGCCTCATTCATCTGACTCATCATATCAGCCTTGCCATTTAAAGCATCAGATATTTCCCTTAGCACATGCATCACACACTATATGCTCCTTGAAATTTGAATTTGGCAGACCACGAACTAGGTCCTTCTTTAAGCAGCTCATATCACCAGCTTGTAGAGACTCAAAATCAACAACGTAGATATTCTTGTATCATTTTGTTACTAAGACCACTTCGCCAGTTACCAGATTAGTAACTCTTTATACTTTAGACAAGAACTCTACTTTGTTCCCTTCATCACAGATTTGAGAGACTTTCCAACCTTTCCGACACCGAGAATGTACCCCTTCTTTCATTTCCAGAGGATACATTCCCTCCCTGCAGGGCCTTCAGTGAAAGGAAATCATTTGTTCTTCCAGACATGAGCTTCGAGCAGTCGCTATCCATGTACCACTATTGACTGCTCCCTTTCACTGTTCCCTGCACACTAAATCAATGATTAGACTTAGGAACCCAAGCCAGCTTAGGTCCCTTATAATGATAGAACGGGAGGATAAAACTTCTTTTTGCCCATGCAGGCAACACATATTTTCCTTTCAGGGTACCAGGTTCCTCATCAGTACGCCTCTTTTCAATAAAAACATTGTTTTTCTGTAAAGACTAAATTTTGACTTTATAAGAGTCCTTGTAATGACAAATTTGACCATAGTGAGTGCACAACCTATTATCAACCACAGTTACATACTTCCTATGGGGATTATAAGAGGTTTTAGCCTTTTGGAACCCGATGCCTTGCCTGTTTCCATCATTACTCCTGCACATAAATGTTATTACATCAGAGGATCGGGTCCATTTAAATGACTTATCAAGATCATTTTTAACCCTTTTTAAATCCTCCTGAAGTTGTCTATTCTTTTTAAGCTCAACAACAACATTTGTTTTAATTTACTTAAGCTCACTCTCAAGATCAAGTTGAGCCTCTCAAGCCACTTCCTCTCCCTCAGTGTTGTCCATCCATTTTTTGTTTGCTTTTTCAACAAGTTATGTTCTCTAGTTACTTCTTCCACTTGTTCCCTTAAATCCTCAATGGAAGCTACCATATCATCCCTTTCTTGCTTAGTAGTAGCAATTTTCTCTACTAGAGCATTCTTTTCTTCAAGTCAACAACCACTACCATCAAATCATCTCTAGATTGTTCAGCATCTTCTAGCTCTATGATTAGGGCATCATTATCATTAACAAAACTATAATATGTATCAATTAGAACATTTGCTAATGATATCAATTTCTTCAAAGAGTAGGACTTCAGATTTCTCTGAACATCCCTGAAATTTACCTTATCATTGCCATCCTCTTCATCTTCATCGGACTGGGCCATCAATGCAAATAATGAACCATATTCCTTTGCTTCATCTTGCACTGCCATCATGGAGCTGCTTCTTATATCTGGTTCCTCTTTTGATTCACTAGAGGAGTCTCCCCATACAGCAAGAACTTGCTTCATAATATTGTCAGCTGCACTTTTTCGGCTGAATCGTTTGTCAGGAACCGAGTCCCTTTTTGCTACTTTGTCAGCGTTGTGTTTGCAATGCTCTTGTTTTAGAAATGGGCAGTCTTTGACGAAATGCCCTGGTTTTCCGCACTTGTGACATCAATCATTTCCTTTGAAATTCCTGCTGGAACTTCCTTTCTTTGGGATCCCACCATTTTTGCGAACCATCTTCCGAAATCTTTGTGGTCTATTGGTTGATTGACTTTTCTCGAAGTTTGATGGAGCAGCCATGTAGATCCTTTCTAGGTATTAACCTTTTATGCCCGCTATGATACCAATTGTTGGAAACTAAGCGTCCACTAAACAGTATAGAGAACCAGGTTCTCTATGAGTTTCCACTGAAAATACTGATGAACCAAACTGTATAGCGATCTTGTCCTATATCAGTTTGGTACAGTGCTAACTACTGAACAAGTATGTAAATGAGACACAAGATAAGTTCCCACTGTATAGAGAACCAGATTCTCAAAAAGTTCTCACTGTAAGCAACAGATTGTAAAACCAGCCAATATAGGGAATTAGGTTCTCTAATTGTTCCCACAGTAGCTCAGCAGTAAATAAAGAACACAGAGGATTTTTACATGAAAAAATCCCAACTCAAGTGGACAAAAAACACGACCTACACTTGTAGACTTTTAACTTCACTAACTTGTAAACCCCTATTACAACCCACTTTGTAATGACTCTATTACAAAGGATTCAACTCAACTAACTTGTGCTACTCTCACCACAAGTCACTCTATGACTCTCTAGTTACAGAGACTTTGACTAACTTATGATACTCTCACCACAAGCCACTTTGTAATAACTCTATTACAAAGACTTCAATCACTCTAAGTTGTAATAACACTTTTACAAGCCACAATATAACTCTCTAGTTACAAAGACTTTAACTTATAACTAAACCTAGTCACAACATAAACTGGAGAGTTTATGGATTTTGGGTTTCCTAAAAACAGCTTCTAAAAATCAAGATAGGAGTTACAATGAGGAACAAATAACAAAGACTCAACAAACCTAAGGACTTAAGATATCTTCAATCTTGGATCCGGTCCTTGAGGTTGAAGCAGCTTTGTTCTTGAGAGAGGTTGTTCTTGCACTTGAGAGTGGATTTTCATTTCTAATTTTGCAGGTCTTGGAACCTAAATCTTGTGCCTTGCATGAGGTTTATACTACAAAAGACATTACCTTAGTGATGTCAATTCACAATGGTGATGTCCAATCTCAATGGTAAGTGATTGTTGTATTGTCTGCTTGCACTGTTGCAGGCAGTCACTTTCTGTAGTTGCTTTCTAGCTGTACAATTGACTTATACTTCTGTTAGGGGAACACCAAGGTATCAGGTCCCTAATCTGCTTCCTGTGAATCTAAACATACACTGCCAAGATTATCTTGAGTCGATTACCTTGAATGAATGTACCAGGCATGTTTCAGGTCCTTTATTTGGTTCTCTCATGAAGTAAGTTGCTTTATCTTCCTTGATTGTATTTATACGTGAGTTGCATCACTTACAATTAGGTAAGCAAGGTAGGTAAAAAAGCCTTCCATAGAAAGTTGACTGTTGCACTATTCTTGTGTAGTAGCGTGTACAGACAGCAACTTTCCTGCTGGAGAGTTAACTTCATACAATCTTCTCGGGAACTGGTAGGGACCTGTTTCCTTAACTGGTCCTTCCACTCTGAAGAGCTGAGTTATATCTCACGCTGGATCCCATCTTGGAACTTTGTGATCTCGAGGTCTTGTAAATGTGTAACAGGTTCCTTATCTGGTTCTGGATGGTAAGTTTGTTAGATCATCAAAACATAAAGCAAAGTACCTATGTCCAAGGTGCTTGTAACCTATCAATTTCTCCCTTTTTAATGACGACAAACTTTGAATTGATATCCCCCCTATGAACCAGATCTCCACATTGTTCCCCTTACGAATCAGCCATATTCCCCATGAGAACCGAACCTAAGGAGCTGATCACAACTGGTTCCTCAAGACTGTTTGGCAAATCATCAAAACTCAAAAGTACCATAACTTATCAATTTGCCCCTTTTTGATGAATGACAAACCCAGAATTATTCCCCCTGAGAATCAGATTCCTTACATGCATTAATCACATCTGGTCCATGTCTAGTTCGTTGAGAACGTTTGTCATCATCAAAACATGACATAGTGTAACTTAGATCAATTTCTCCCTTTTTAATGATGAAAAACCCGAAATTATTATTCCTCTTGAGAACCGGATTCCTCACATGTTTCCCTACGGATCAGACCTATCATCAACATATTATCAACAACGTTCCCCCTGCGAAGCAGAGCCATCAGCAATGTTGCCCCTGCGAAGTAGATCCATCTTTCATGCACAACACAACATATCAATTCGATTATGTTCCTCCCCCATGTTGACACCTATATAACTTCCCCCTTTTGGCATCATCGAAAAGAATAACAAAAGAAGTACCACCAAAAAGAAGTTTAGAACATTAACTCAGGACACTTGGGCAACACAACATAAACAATAACAAGAACAACAAGTGAATCTCAGTGCACAAAATAGAGTGATTGCCCATAGTGGAGTAATTATAATAAAAGCACAATAGTTTCAACAATACAAAATATGACAATTTAAACAACTGAAGTACCAATGTCATCAATTATAGGAATCAAAAGAGGATAAAAATTCAAGGAAATTTAGAAGGACTGAAAGACATAGATCACTGGGCAGGAGGAAAAGTAAGGGGCTAAGGCCTTGATGAGCTTGTTCATTCGTTCATTTATTCTCCTTTGATCAAAGATCATCTGTTCTCTTAGTTCCTCCACCCATTTCCTCAATCTTTTATTCTCACCCTTCAACTTAGCATTCTATTCTGCCAAGGGTCATCGAGGAACAGGTTTTCAACCTACTGAGTAGGTTGAACCATCAACCAGATCACCAAGACTCTCCCCAAGCTTCGTCTCATCAATAACAAATGCAGTCCCATACACATATAACATCATAATATCACATAAAACATAGAAGTTTTTTACTTCTTCTTCAGAAACATTGGGACTTGGAGGAACAATGAGGTGATTCTATTTTTGGAACTCAACACTCTTCCTAACAGCACTCTTTGAGACTTCAAAGTCTTCTCCCTCCAAACCTAGTGGCTCAACATTTTGCTTCCGTAAGGAACCAGGTTCCTCACTTACACTACCCTTTCTATCCCTGAGCAGCCATGTCTCCCTCTTCTTCTTCTCAATTTGTTTACCCTTATCATCTACTACATTTCTCAGTCAACTTTTTAATTTTTTTTTTAAATTCTTTCTCACAAATGGAGATTTTTCCACTTCATTCTCTCTTCCACAGTCACCACATCAGCAGGTCATACCACTTCATCATCAATCAACCTACTTTTCTCAATTCTCTTTACTAGATCAGAAGTTCGTTTAAACACAGAACTCAAAGAGAAAAAGATCATCAATAAAATTGACTTCATGAGAAGGACTTGAAGGATCAAGTCCCTCATTCAGTCCTCATATTTATCAATTTCTCCATACTTCAAGACTTCCATAAATCCAACCACAACTTCAGCCTCACGCTTTAGAATATTAGATCTACCCTATTCCTTTTCAGTTAAACTTCCATCAAAATCTACCACAGATTTCTTGGTGTTTTGATTCTGATGAAGTTAGGTTTTTGGAAAATGAGAGAGTTGGGTTCACTTCTGGCATATTTGGAAAGAAGGATTATTTTGAGACAATGTTGATTTTTGTTTAAAGAAAAGAATAGGTTTTATTTGGGTGTAAGATAGAGAAATGTCTTTTTTTGGGGCAACAGGTCAGTTTAGAAAAGGTTTAACATTTTGGACATCAAAAGTTAGGAGGAGAGGCAGGAGAAAGGCAGAAACAAATTGATGACATGACACTTCAGCAGCTTAAAAGGGCATATAAGTATTGAAGAGACTACTAACCTGAGTCACATGAACCAGGTTCCGTGACGGTTTTTGAAACTTTTGAGCAAAGACTCCTAGAAGTGCAAAGTCACTCTTACTTTCTTTTGTCCTGAAACTACCATATGTGTATACCTGTAACAGCATAGATTGGAGTTAGATGTCGCCAAAAAACACTTTTTAGCATTGTACCTTTCCTTCTTAACATAGTCAATCATCGAGGGACCAGGTCCTCAGTTGAGTTTGATCAACCCCAACTCCAGATGATTTCTTTCAAAATGTTCCCTGCTTAGTGTCTTGGTGAAGATGTCTGCTATCTGATCCTTTGTCTTCCAGAACTTCACACAAATCAGAACCTTTTCAACATTCTCCCTCAAAACGTGATGTGCACATCAATGCACTTTGTCCTCTTGTGTTGTACTGGGTTCAAACTATAAATGCACCAAAGTTTTCAAGATGTTTCTTGATCTGTAATAGTTGAGCACAACAAGAAGCAGCAACCACATACTCAGCTTCAATAGAAAGAGTCACACAGTTTGTTTCTTTGTATCCCATGAGATCAAGCATGAACCTAGAAAATGTGTCGTTCCAGATGTGCTTTGTCTATCTAGCAGATATTCAACATAATCAACATAAACATATCCTATTGAGTCAAGGTTATCTCCTGAGGAATAGTAGAGAACCATGTCTTGCATCCCTTTGAGATATCTTACGGTTCTCTTGGCAGCTTTCAGATGAGATTCCTTTGGATTGGATTGAAACTCAACACAAAGACCCACACTAAAAATAGTTTTTGGTATGCTACAGAAGTGACCCTATGATACCTCTATACATGGTCGGATTTATAGGGGAACCAGGTTCATCCATCTTGGACAAGTAGCTGTGGCGATGGGAGTGTTAATGTTTTGTGATGTCTCCACGAAAAATCTCTTCAACAACTTCTTGATGTACTTTTGTTGTCATATCATTGTCCCCTTGGGAGTTTGCTTTACTTGTAAATCTAAGAAGAGATTCAGTTCCCTCATCATACTCATTTCTAACTCACTTCCCATGAGTTATGCAGATTCTTCACATTAAGAGTCAACCGTTGCTCCAAAGATGATGCCATTAACATAGATCTGCGCAATGAGTAGGTTCCTTCCTCGTTTCTTAAGGAAAAGAGTGTTGTCAATTTTCCTTCTTGTAAAGCCATCTTCTAGAAGGAATTTTGACAACCTTTCACACCAAGCATGGGGAGCCTGGCTCCTATAGCCATTCTGTCAGCAGGTCATGGAACCAGGTTCCACACACTGTTCCTCTCAAGTTGACGGAGCTCTTCTTGCATAGCTTAGAACTAGGTTGAATACCAGAGTCTAAGGATGTGATTACATTTCGAAGGGATGTGAACTCTTTTGCTTCTAGTTGGATACTTGAACTTCAGAATTGAAGGGCCAGGTTCTTCAATATGTGAATCATCATTGACATCAACAGAATTATGACTTCCACTATTTTGTTCTGCATCAGGAGTTCCTAATGTTGCATCTCCAACTCTTTCTTCAACTTTAGTGGTAGCAATTGGGGTACTAGGTTCCTCTTGAGAAGTGGAAGAGGATGTGACATTGTCTTCACTTGCCTCCTTCATCTGACTCATCATATCAGCCTTGCCATTTGAAACACCAAATATTTCCCTTAGTACATGCATCACACACTCTGTGCTCCTTGGAATTTGAATTTGGCAAACCACGAACCAGGCCCTTCTTCAAGCAACTCATATCACCAGCTTGTAGAGACTCAAAATCGGCAACGTAGATATTCTTGTATCTTTTGGTTACTAAGACCACTTCACCAGTTACCAGATTAGTAACTGTGCACACTTTAGACAAGACTCTATTTTGTTCCATTCATCACAGATTTGAGAGACTTTCCAACCTTTCTGACACCGAGAATGTACCCCTTCTTTCATTTCCACAGGAAACATTCCCTCCCTGCAGGGCCTTCAATGAAAGGAAATTATTTGTTCTTCCAGTCATGAGCTTCGAGCAGTCGCTATCTATGTACCACTATTGACTGCTCCCTTTCACTATTCCCTGCACACTAAATTAATGATTAGACTTAGGAACCCAAGCCAGCTTGGGTCCCTTATAATGATAGAACGGGCGGATCAAACTTCTTTTTGCCCATGCAGACAACACATATTTTCCTTTCAGGGTACCAAGTTCCTCATCAGTACGCCTCTTTTTAATAAAAACATTGTTTTTCTGTAAAGACTGAATTTTGACTTTACAAGAGTCCATGTAATGACCAGTTTGACCATAGTGAGTGCACAACCTATTATGAGCCACAGTTACATACTTCCTACGGGGATTATAAGATATTTTAGCCTTTTGGAACCCGATGCCTTGCCTGTTTCCATCATTATTCCTGTACATAGACGTTATTACATCAGAGGAGCGGGTCTATTTAAGTGACTTATCAAGATCATTTTTAACCCTTTTTAAATCCTCCTGAAGTTGTCTATTCTTTTTAAGCTCAGCAACAAGACTTGTTTTAATTTTCTTAAGCTCACTCTCAAGCTCAAGTTGAGCCTCTCTAGACACTTCCTCTCCTTCAGTGTTGTCCATCCATTTTTTTGTTTGTTTTTTTAACAAGTTATGTTCTCTAGTTACTTCTTCCACTTGTTCCCTTAAATCCTCAATGGAAACTACCATATCATCCCTTTCTTACTCAGTAGCAACAATTTTCTCTACTAGAGTATTCTTTTCTTTGCTAAGGTTCTCTGTGATTTTCTTCAAGTCAACAACCACTACATTCAAATCATCTCTAGATTGTTCAGCATCTCCTAGCTCTACGATTAGGGCATCATTATCATTAACAAAACTATAATATGTATCAATGAGAACATTTTCTAATGACATCAATTTCTTCGAAGAGTAGGACTTCAGATTTCTCTAAACATCCCCGAAATTTACCTCATCATTGTCATCCTATTCATCCTCATCGGACTGAGACATCAATGCAAACAATGAATCATATTCCTTTGCTTAATTTTGTAGTGCCATCATGGAGTTGCTTCCTGTATCTGGTTCCTCTTCTGATTCACTAGAGGAGTCTCCCCATGCAGCAAGAGCTTGCTTCACAACATTATCAGCTGCACTTATTCAACTGAATCGTTTGTCAGGAACTGGGTCCCTTTTTGCTACTTTGTCAGCGTTGTGCTTGCAATGCTCTTGTTTTAGAAATGGGCAGTCTTTGATAAAATGCCCTGGTTTTCCGCACTTGTGACAACAATAATTTCCTTTGAAATTCTTGCTGGACTTCCTTTCTTTGGGATCCCACTATTTTTGCGAACCATCTTCTAAAATCTTTGTGGTCTATTGTTTGATTGACTTTTCTCGAAGTTTGATGGAGCAACCATGTAGATCCTTTCTAGGTATTAACCTTTTAGAAAGAACCCGCTATGATACCAATTGTTGGAAACTAAGCGTCCACCAAACAGTATAGAGAACCGGGTTCTCTATGAGTTTCCACTGAAAATACTGATGAACCAAACTGTATAACGATCTTGTCCTATATCAGTTTGGTACAGTGCTAACTACTAAACAAGTATGTAAATCAGACACATGATAAGTTCCCACTGTATAGAGAACCATATTCTCTATAAGTTCCCACTGTAAGCAACAGACTGTAAAACCAGCCAGTATAAGGAATCAGGTTCTCTAATTGTTCCCACAGTAGCTCGGCAGTAAATAAAGAACACAGGATTTTTACGCGGAAAAATCCCAACTCAAGGGGACAAAAATCACGACCTACACTTGTATACTTTCAACTTCACTAACTTGTAAACCCTCATTACAAGCCACTTTGTAATGACTCTATTACAAAGGATTCAACTCAATTAACTTGTGGTACTCTCACCACAAGCCACTTTGTGGCTCTCTAGTTACAAAGACTTTGACTAACTTATGATACTCTCACCACAAGCAACTTTGTAATAACTCTATTACAAAGACTTCAATCACTCTAACTTGTAATAACACTATTACAAGCCACTTTATAACTCTCTAGTTACAAAGACATTAACTTATGACTAAACCTAGTCACAACATAAACTGGAGAGTTTACAGATTTTGGGTTTCCTAAAAATAGCTTCTAAAAAGAAAGATAGGAGTTACAAAGAAGAACAAATAACAAAGACTCAACAAAAGGACTTAAGATATCTTCAATCTTGGATCCGGTCCTTGAGGTTGAAGCAGCTTTGTTCTTGAGAAAGGTTGTTTTTGCACTTGAAGAAGATTTTCGTTTCTGATTTTGCAAGTCTTGGAACCTGAATCTTGTGCCTTGCGTGAGGTTTATACTACAAAAGATATTACCTTAGTGATGTCAATTCACAATGGTGATATCCAATCTCAATAGGAAGTGACTGATGCACTGTCTTCTGCACTGTCTGCTTGCACTATTGCAGGCATCACTTTCTGCAGTTGCTTTCCAGCTGTACAATTGACTTATACTTCTGTCAAGGGAACACCAAGGTATCAGGTCCCTAATTTGGTTCATGTGAATCTAAACACACACTGCCTAGATTATCTTGAGTCGATTACCTTGAATGATTGTACTAGGCATGCTTCAGGTCCTTTATCTTGTTCTCTCATGAAGTAAGTTGTTTTACCTTTCTTGATTGTATTTATACGTGAGTGGCATCACTTACAATGATGTAAGAAAGGTAGGTAAAAAGCCTTCCATAGAAAGTTGACTGCTGCACTGTTCCTGTGCAGTAGTGTGTACAGGCAGCAACTTTCTTGCTGGAAAGTTAACTTCATACAGTCTCCTTAGGAACTGGTAGGGACTTGTTTCCTCAGCTGTTCCTTCCACTCTGAAGAGTTGAGTTATATCCCACACTGGATTCCAACCTGGAACTTTGTGATCTCGAGGTCTTGTAAATGTGTAACAAGTTCCTTATCTGATTCTGGATAGTAAGTTTGTTAGATCATCAAAACATAAAGCAAAGTACTTATGCCTAAGGTACTTGTAACATATCACTCTTAACAAGAAGGATCGACTATAATGAAACCTTTGCACCTGTAGCAAGACTTGAATCCATCCGAATTCTATTTGCTTTCGCTGCTCACAAAGGATTCAAATTATTTCAAATGGATATCAAAAGTGCGTTCCTAAATGGCTATATCTCTGAAGAAATATACGTGAAGCAACCTCCTGGTTTTGCAAATGCTAATTTTACAAACCTTGTATACAAGCTGACTAAAGCCTTGTATGGTCTCAAACAAGATCCACGAGCATGGTATGAATGGTTGAGCTCTTTTCTTCTAAATCAAGATTTCAAACGAGGTAACATCGATACAACTCTTTTTATTAAGCAATCTAATTCAGGTAATCTTATTACTCAAATTTATGTAGATGACATTATCTTTGGTAGCCCTAACTCACTTCTTTGTGAAGAATTTTCACTATCCATGAAAGGTGAATTTGAAATGAGCATGATGGGAGAACTGACATTCTTTCTTGGACTTCAAATCAAGTAATCCCCTAAAGGAATTTTCATAAGCCAAGCCAAGTATACCAAGGAGCTCATTAAGAAATTTGGGATGGAAAATGCTAAAGCTATTAGCACCTCCAATGAGTCCAACTACCATTCTAGATAAAGACAACAATGAAAAAATGGTTGATGAAACCATGTATAGAGGGATGATTGTATCTCTATTTTATTTAATTGTCAGTCGACCAGATATTATGTTTAGTATTTGTAAATGTGCTGGATTTCAATCATCTCCTAAGGAATCCCATCTTACCGTTGTTAAACGCATTATTAGATATTTAATTGGTACTCCTGAGTTCGGATTATGGTATGATCACTCAAACAATTTTTCTCTGAGAGGCTTTTCAGATGCTGATTTTGTAGGAGAGAAGATTGATAAGAAGAGTACCAGTGGGACATGTCAATTGCTTGGAAATGCATTAGTATCTTGGCATAGCAAGAAATAAAATTGTGTTGCACTATCAACTAATACATAGCTGTTGGAAGCTGCTGTACACAAGTCCTATGGATAATGCACTAACTTCTTGATTATGATTTATCTCTTACTTCTACTCCTATTTTGTGACAATACTAGTGTTATCTACTTACCTAAAAATCCTGTGCATCATTCTAAAGCAAATCATATAGAAATTAAACATCATTTTATCCGTGATCATGTAGAAAAAGGTGATATTACTTTAGAATTCATTAGCACTGATTCTCAACTTGCTGATATTTTTACAAAACCGCTTTTGGAAGAAAGATTCTGCACTCTCCGGAAAAAGATTGGCATTGTGCCAAATTTGTAAATCAAATATTTTCTTAAGTGTTCAAATTATTTTACACGCTTTCAGAATATTTTATTTCCTTAATTATATGTGTTCTAATTAATTTTATGTGGAAGTGCAATTATTACATGTACCGTCGATCAGTCATTTTTGAATCATCACTTCCGTCTGCACTTAACCCTTCCAGTAACCAAGAGGCCTCTTTGCTCATCTAAAACTCCTCGATAAAAACTCTCCATCTCCAACACTTCTCTCATTCACTACCAACCAACTCCTCTCACTATAGCCAAAAGAAATCCCTCATTTGCAACCAGACGCAGTCGAAGGTTTCAAAAACCTCTCAACACTGAAGAACCTATGGATATGGATTCATCAATTGACTCAGGTTTTCTCAGAACTGACAATGATAGCAGCGCCTCATCTGAAAATCATCCTATCAGCCAGAAAAAAGTCGGCAAAAGGCCCATAGAGCAAACCCTCTAAAAGGCTGCATGTAAGAAGGGCAAGGTTGAATATTTGGAGTTTGATCCTGAAGACAAGCTAATCTTCTATGGCCCTAGTGAAAAGGCGAGGTTTGAGTCCTACAAGTCAAAATCCATGGCTTATGGACGCTTTGTAAGTCTCTCTCTTATAAAAAGCCTTCATTGCGATGTGATTGCAATTTTCGATTTTCAGCACCTTTTCCCTGTATTTGACACTCTTGAAAATACTGTGTATGAAGAATCTGTGCGAATATTTTATGCAAATATGTTTGTAAATGATAAAGATGATTCGGAATCTATGGTTATAGGGACTAGAATTGTTTTGGACTCCTACCAATTTGAAAAGATCTTTTCTGCTAAGTTTAGTGGGTATGATGTGTTTATCCAAAATTCTTGGCCCAAAGACTTTGAAGTGTCCTTTGATGAAGCAAAACGTTTTCTGTCTGATAACCCTCCTGACACTGATCTTAAATTTGAACACCGTGTCTTGGCCCATTTAATTGCCACCACTCTCATTCCCAGATCTAGGTCCCTTAGTTCCCTGTCCATTAGAGATATTTTTGTCCTTTATTGTCTGGTTAATAATAAGCTTCTTGATTGGTTTGTGTGGATTCGTCAGTATATACTTGAGAGTATAAGGGATATTTCCTCTTCTGCTGCATGCCTGCCCTATGGTCTTCTTATCTCTCATATTCTGGAAGTTATGAAAGTAGACTTGACACCCTTTTCATCCAAGCACATCTCCAGTACCTATGATAAGACTGCTTTTTCTATGATGGGGTACACTCTAGGTAATAATGGATGGGTTAAGCGAGCCAAGGTTGAAAGTGCTCCAACTCTTGTTGATATCCCGATTGATCAACCAGCTTCTCAGTCGACTACCTCCCTGAATCTTCAACAAATTCAACACTACCTTGATGGATCCAATCTGCTGCTTGTAGAGATGAAAGAACAAGTAGATAAGATCAAGGATGTCATGAAGGAGGCAGGTACAGATGTGGCCAAGCTTCGGATTGACATAGGAGCTACAAGGAGACAAGGATTTCAATTCCATGAGTGAAAAGATGGACAAACTCATCAAGGATGCTGAGAATTCGTACGACTCCTTGTGCACCAAAGTAATCAACACCCTCAAATACTTTTTGGGACGAAGTTAATTTCTCTAATTGTGATGTTATGACAAACAATTTCTTTTTGCTTATGTTTTTTGTTGGTGGTTGCTTTTAAACAATTCTTTTTTGGACTGTACTAACTAAGCCTCTACTGAAGGCTCTACTGCTCTAACCACCTTATCAGTATATGCATTATGTTCTATTTTGCTCTTTGTATGTCTCTTTCCTTTTTGATTGATGTCAAAGGAGGTGAAAAATGTGATTAAACAACTCAGGAGGGAATATAGGAACATCATAATCTCAAGGGAAGCATCAGCTCAGGGGGAGCAACTAACTCAGGGGGAGCAATTCCTTAAAAGGAAAGTATTTTAATTTACTTTACTTTGTTTACTCCTTCTTGATTGTCATCATCAAAAAGAGGGAGATTGATAGGTTTAAGTTTAAGTTTCAATGATGACAATATTATCTTATGTTATATTTACAGGACAAACAAAAAGGAAAGAATGAAGATGCTCAGCAAGATTGCTGCTGGATTCAAAATAGCAAGTAAGAAAAGAATGAAGATGTTGTTACTACATTAATAATCAATCAAAAGAAGTAGATTGACTCGTCCTCAATCAAGGGAACTCAGATTCCAATCATGGATCCTCTAATTAAGAAGATCACGCTCGTGAATTAAACTCTCCCGGCGTAAACGTCTCCTTGAATTCAGCTGTGACAAGAAAGGTCACATTTGAATCTGGGCTAGTCAAAGAGCAAGATTCGAAGAGGCACCTCTTGGGTCAAATCCCTTAATTAAAGATCTTGTGCCTCTGATTTCGCAAAAGACCCAACGACTCTTTTCTCTCCTATAAGAAGGCTGATCCCTCAAGAAGAAGAGTGTGCAACTACACACATTGTATTCTAAGTCTATCTACTTCTTAGTTCAAACACTGTAATCCTTAGTTATCAGTGTGTCAAAAGATAGGGAGATCTAGAACACAAAAGAGAGTTGTGTCAACTATTCTGAACTTAAGTGTTGATACTATTCGTTGGTGGTGAACACGGTAAAACCATCTGTATTGTAATTTATTCAAAGATCTTAAGGGAACCCTTGTGACCCAAGGGAAACTGGATGTAAGTACCACAACGATCCCGAACCAATATAAATCGCTGTGTGTTATTTAATGTTCTTTACTGCTTACTTTCATTCTGAGCCGTGGTTAGTAAACTAATACTTGTGTTAGTCGACTAAATTTTAAATAGTCAACAATTCTCCCTCCTCTTGTACTTTCAGTTATCTTAAGGATTCATAAGGCAGAACTTGAACAATTTCAACCTCATTCTTCTCCGTGACTGTGAAGTACCTAGCTGCTAACTGAGAAGGTCTCTCAATAGAACCTGTCATTGACACTTCCCTTTTTTGGAGAATGTAATTGACACTTTCTTTCTATCACACAAGAATTATTTAGAAGGAAGAATATATTTTCCAAGGTTGACATTCTTTTAATTCCGTCCGCTTTGTATGTGAATATTTACCAAAATAAGATACGAAACTTACAAAACAATTTACTTACGACTATGCTTAGAGATTGATGATGCAACTAAAGCTACAGAAGAGAAGCAAGAAAAAACAGAAGATGGCTTCAGGTACTCAAATAATTGCAACCCCTGCGCGGACTAACATGTTAAAGTCAAGGGAGAAAATGTGAAAAAGACCAAAATTGTAAGTAATTAACTAATATGTCTGACTTTCATCCTTTCGACAAATTGTTTATTACTTCATGGTTGCTTCCTAAGCTAACTGCAAGGAAAAGAGCTTCTAGTTTCGAAGTATCAAAGTTGCAGCAACTGAAATTGCACAACTTTAAAATTCAACTATTCAACCACCGAAAAGCAATTATCTTTAAACTGTCAAAAGTTCAAATCACATTGTAAAGATCATTGATCACGATAAAAGTTCATTTCAACTTTAAAACTTATCTTCTTATTTTTCTATGTTTCCAGAATTAATCCTGATCTGGTCTTTCCCAATTTCATATCTGAGGTAATTTGTATGACGAGTCTTTTTAGGGTTGTTCTTTATGTGGAGTCTCTCATTTCAAAAAGTCAAGGTTCAAGAATTAGGTAGTTTATTAAACTGGGGTATTATTACTATTGGGTGCAGGATTACACTTCAAAGTCTGCTGCCAAACAAGGTCTATATAAGCTGTGTACTCCCTTGTTCCTTTTTTCACAATGTGAAAAATAGGGAGCAAGGTGGTTGATCTCCCGTCTTGTTGATGAAAAAAATAGGTTATGTGGTGTCACGATTCCGAATTCCCACCTTCGGAACCGTGATAGCGCCTAACATTTCACTTACTAGGCAAGCCAACGTTAGAAGATTCTTAAGTCAACTTCAGTCAATTTTAATAACAGAAATAATTAATCTAAACAGAAGCTAAAACTGAGTCTGCGGAATAACATAAATCTCATAATAACTAATCCAATTCGGATTTGGTGTCACGATTCACGAGCTTCTAAGATTTACTACAAACAAAGTCTAAAAGAAAATACAATTGTTCTGAAAGAAAGGAAGTAGTATAATAAAGAAACTAGGAAGGGACTCCAGGGTCTGCGGACGCCAGCAGATCTACCTTGGGTCTCCGACAAGCAAGTCCAGCTGCTAACCTCACAATCATCTAGGGCCGATCCCAAAATCTGCACAAGAAGTGCAAAGTATAGTATGAGTACAACCAACCCTATGTACTCGTAACTGTCAAGCCTAACCTCGACGAAGTAATGACGAGACTCTAACAAGACACCTACATATTAAACCTGTGCAGATAATAGTAAATGTATAAAATAACAACAAATAAGAGCTAGACGAGTAATATCGGGAGGGGGACATGCTAAAGGGGGATACAAGATATGAGAATTTCAACAGAAATGATAACTAGGACAATTAATATGCCTTTGATCGGTGAAAATAATTAAACACAGTAAGAAAAAGTGTACTGCATCACCCTTCATGCTTTTACTCTCAACCTCACAATATAAATCAATAGATATGACACGACATCACCCTTCATGCATTAACTCTCATAACATAGCACGACATCACTCTTCGTGCATTAACACTTACAATATGGCACGGCATCACCCTTCGTGCATTAACACTCACAATATGGCACGACATCACCCTTCGTACATTAACATTCACAATATGGCACGACATCACCTTTCGTGCATTAACACTCTCCCTTACCATAAAGCAATGAACAACTAACAACAGGGAGATAGAATAACAAGAACAAGCCTTCAACATTTGGTTCCACAAAACCAACTTCAACTTTGAAATCAATACTCAATTATTACCAAAAATCCGTAAATATGATAAGAATGATCAATCTAACAATAACTAGTCTAAACATGGATAACATGATCAAAGAAGCAATATTTACAAGGGATCAAGTCCCACCCGCATGCTTTAACTCGACAACAACGCATAAGTACTCGTCACCTTATATATGCGTAGTACCTAACATCTAAACATGTAGCAAATAGACAAACAAGTCCTATTCCCTCAAGTCAAGGTTAACCACGACACTTACCTCGCTCCAAGGACCAACTCAAGGCTCAACCACCGCTTTGCCTTTCAAACAAACCTCCGAACCAATAGAATCTAGCAAATTACCAACCAAACGATTCGAATTAAGCCTTAGGAACTACCCATAATTGCAAAGAATTCAATTTAGGTCATTATTGAAAAAGTCAACAAAAGTCAACACCCGAGCTCGCTTGGTCCAAACCCGAAATTCGGACCAAAACCCGATTACCCATTCACCCCCGAGCCCGATTATATAATTTATTTTGGAATCCGACCTTAATTTGAGGTCTAAATCCTCATTTTTCAGAAATCCCTAATTCTACCCAAAACCCCTCAATTTTCACCATGAAAACTTTAGATTTTAGGTTGAAATCTTTGGAAAAGTAGTGAAAGATTGAAAGAAACTAGTTTAGAATAACTTAGCAATGATTTGGGGAAGAAAGGTTCTTTGGAAAATCGCCTCTAGGGTTTCTTGTTTTGAAAATTTGAAGAATGAACCAAAAATCCGGTCTAAGTCCCATTTGGATCAGTTGCAGAAGTCACATTTGCGACCTGGCGAACCACGTAAATGCGAAGGAACCATCGCAAATGCAAAGTCCTTCCCATCTCTGTTTTATTCGTAAATGCGAAGAATAGTTCGCAAATGCGAACTCTGACCCTTTCGCAATTGCGACTATTTGATCGCAATTGCGATGACTGCTTACCCAGTCCCACTTCGCAAATGCGAAGTTTTGTTCGCAAATGCGAACTCTGGCGTCCCCAACTACTCTTCATAAATGCAATGAGTAGCTCGCAAATGCGAATCCATCAGTGGTCGCAAATGCGAAGCTTGACCTCGCAATTGCGAGGCTTGAAGCCTGCAACGAAAACTGAAGCACAACAGCAATATTCTAAGTCAAAATTTCACTCCGTAGCCTATCCGAAACTCACCCGAGCCCTCCGGGTTCCAAACCAAACGTGCACACAAGTCTAAAAACATCATACGAACTTGTTCACGCAATCAAATTGCTAAAATAACACCTAGAACTACGAATTGAACACCAAATCAAATGAAATTTTCAAGAAAATTTTGAAACTTCTATTTTTACAACCGGACGTCTGAATCACGTCAAACCAACTCCGTTTCTCACCAAATTTCACAAACAAGTCATAAATATAGTATTGGACCTATATCGGATTTCAGAACTAAAATACGAACCCGGTATCAAAAAAGTCAACCATTGGTCAAACATTTCAAATTCATTAGGTCTTTACTTTCAAATTTCAACAAAGTCCGATAACTCGTGCTAGGGACTTCCGAATTCGATTCTGGGCATATGCTCAAATCCCAAATCACGATACGGACCCATTGGGATGGTCAAAATACGAATCCGGGTCCGTTTGCTCAAAACGTTGACCGAAGTCAACTCAAATGGATTTTAAGCCAAAATTTTCATATTTTCTTAGTTTTTTTACATAAAAGCTTTCCGGAAACACGCCCGGACTGCGCAAGTAAATCGAGGAGGGCTAAAATGAGATATTAAAGGCTTCAAAGCGCAGGATTAGGTTCTAAAATATAAGATGACCTATCGGGTCGTCACACGTGGTCTAATCTTATATCAACTGATCATATTCTTTTGTGAATAATGTTTTAATTCGACAAATCTTTGCCTTCTTTCAAGATGAGAAAGGTTATATTACTCTTTGCATCCTTATTTTGGGGGTAAGCAAATTCTAGATGATATTCTGGAGATCTCTTCCACTTTTTACCTTTTCCATAGCCATTTATTTAAAGTTTATAGCCCCAGGAGGACCCCCGACTCTTGTGAAATGCGTTTGCTTCTCTTTCTCAATATTGAACCTATACAAAACTATCAACTCAGCCAGTATCTGATGTGAGGTCCAATGTGGATGCCCATCCAATTCGTGTGTCTGCCCATAAATAATATTGTAGTAATATTTGATTGTCTCATTGTTATCCCAACAATCTAAGAAACTATTTCTAAGAAACTATTTCAGCCATGAGCCATGTGAAAGTTTTCCTAGGAATACACAAGCCTTCCTCAATTCTATTATTAAAACAGTTTTTTAATAATATTTATGTTGATATTTACTATTAACAAATAAATTTGGTCCAAAAAATTAATCAATCAATCATTTGACCAAATCGAATCCGAAGCGGAAGCGGATGCCGAGCCGAGCGAGCGACGACGACGACGGCGCGAGGCTTACCTTCTTCTCAACTCTTTAAGAGCTAGAAGACGAGCAAATACTTATATACCCATCAAAAACCTCTTCCTCTTTCAATATGGGACAATGTCCCTTCGTCGGGGGGGGGGGGGCTTAAAATTTCATTTCCCTCCATTTCTCATTCACCCTCTTTTAAATATTTAATATAGCTTAAAAACCCAACACCCCATGCGTGAATAAGTGATGAGCGTGCCTAGTTATCATGAGAGCTGTAGAGGCTTGGCAAAATTCCCGTAGGAGCGTTCCCATTCGATTCTCATATAGGTGAATTCATCAGATGTGTATTGTTTTAACTATATCATCCTTAATGAATATGAATTCATGAAAAATTATAATTTATTCCTTCAATTAATAGCAGTTAAGCAGTCACCTTTTTTGTGCTTGAATATCAATATTGACTTGTTATTTCATATATGAACCTATTTTATGGAATCTCCAATCACATCGGTAGGGTTACCATAGCCTAAGCATATCTCTTTCGAGATTTGACAAATTAATTTTCTTCATATATATTTTTTCGGTGGATTCTATCTTACAAGAAAGAATTATTGGTTCACAAAAATAATATATTTCACACGTAATTTTGTAAGTCAACTTTTATCGGTCCAAGTTGATTCATAGTTCAAAAGATACCAAATCAATTACATTGGGCCACATAAATCCGGCAAGTCTTACTCTTCTATTCTTTACCCTTTTATTTCTAAAAATATTTTGAATTAGGTGGGGGATTGTTGGCAAAATAAAATTGATATTTTAAAAGATTGGCAAGAATAGCTTGGCGGATACTTATAACTGTTTACGTTTGTCATTGTGGTCCCTATACTTAAAGAAGTTTCATTTAAACACTTATAGTTGCTCAAAGTCAATGTTTTAAACCCCTCTGACCATTAACAAAATCTGCGTGGCAACTTAAATGCTCAACTAAACAAAATCGTGTATGCGTATAAAGAGCGTGAACATAAAAATTTTATGAATAAAATAAGTAAAAAAGAAAAAGACAAAAAAAATCAAATTAGAAAAAGAAAGAAAAGGTCAAAGACGTATTTTTTTCTCTTTCTCTTACGTTCTGCCGCCCACCAAACCTCCCCCCGTATCTCCCTCCCTTCTTCACGTTACTCCTCTTCCCCCATTATAACTCAAAACCCACAGCAAAAGAGCCCTTCCCACCACGTATTCATCCAAACAATGACATTCCTCGTCGCCACAGATCCAAAACCTCTACCAGATTGGCAGCAATTTTTGAACAAATTTTTTTCTTACATCCCCATTCTCCTACTTTGGAAGGCAGCGTTTGCAAAGAAAAGAAATAGAAATAGTGGAAGAAGATCGCCGGTAAAACCTATTTCCGGTTAGTTTTCCTGTAGCGAAATTTCAAAAAGTTTTCCTGTAGCGAATTTCCTGTAGCGAAATTCCCTTGCTCCACTAAATAGTCACTTTATGCACCTAAAATTTTAAAGGAGGAAATCCAAATATACCAGACTCGATGTGTCAGCATCGAGCCATCTTCAAGTCAAACACATTTCAACGGAATAACAAGAAGAGGGAACAAGGGAAAACAAGACAATTAATTCTACTTTTTGCGTTTCAATTTAGATTATGTAATTTTTTGGCACAAAATTTAAGAATACAAAAAAACTTTTCATATATGTGATGCTAAAAGCTTAAGGGGCAAAATCTTAGTGGAGGTCATAATATTTGTGTAGCTATAAAAGTTTCTCATTAAGGGTAAAGTGGGTTGAATAAAAAATTTAAAGTTAAATTGTTTCGAAATATAGAAATATTTTATTTTTTTTGGAACAGATTAAGAAGAAAAATGTGTCATCTAAATTGAAATAGGGGGAGTATTACTTATCTTGTCTTGCAGTTGAAACCGGAATAGTTCAAGTAGAGATCACACTTACATCATCCAACAACATACGGTCGCCGTGATGATCAATGTTAGGTACAATCTGCATCAACAAAGTAAAATCATCAGATAAAGCAAAAAGAAGTTTCCCTCAACATTAGCAAACAAGAAATTAGCACATATCTTATTGAATTTTAGGGCTGAGGAAACACAGGAACACTAAAGGGAGAAACTTAGCAGTGTTCTAGATGTGGACTGCTGTATTTTTGCCGTAGTGCAATCTCACATCTGCTTAGTTGGCATCAACAACTAAATCATGAACTTAGAAATATTATTTATTTATTGAGTAACAATGTGAGAAGGAGACTATACAACTGCAATTGATAGTAATCAAAAGGCAATGAAAGAAGAAATAGCTCAGCTCTTACAAATATACACACAACCAGAAACAGCTACCAATTTGCCAGTTTGTTTGAGTACTTCGATGCAGAGATATCTATATTTACAAAGAAGGGGGAGATACAAAAGATATAATTCTTACATCACAAGGCAAAATGTACAAATCCTACAGAGGGTGCAGGCATAGTAACAGCATTTGGCTCGAGATGTATATACTGGTAAGTATATATATATATGTATGTATATATGTATGCATATATATATATATATATATATATATATATATATATATATATATGTATTAATATTAAGTCTGCACTCACGGACACAAAAAAAGTTATTGGATCAGTGGTACTCCAAAGTCACAAATTTAAGATTCTGGATTCACCTTTACATGGATAAAAAGTAAAAGTCAAATAAAGAAAAAAGAGTTAAGAGAAAGCATTCTCATCACAAAGAATCTTTGTACTTACCAATAGAAAATCTGAAATGAAATTGACATTAAGACACAAAAAGAGCATGTGGATGGTCCTCTACTGCAGCAGATTCTAGTAAACAGAGATGCAACAACCCCAATTGCAATGAAAATTAGACTTGTCACTACGAACCCCATGTTTCTTGGATCTCACCAACAATCTCCAATGCTCTCTTATTTCCTGCAACCACTGCCACAACCAGAAAATTGAGCCCTCATAATTTCACAGCCAGTGCACAAAAACAAAACAAAAAAACCAAACTAACAACGAAACTAAGCAGTCTACGCCTCAATCACAGATTAGTTGGTGTCAACTATATGAATTCTTTCTCTATAACAGTGGTGTTGGAGCGAACTTGTGTACACCTAATACTATTCCACCGGGTACTTGGTACCTCCCACCAACACAGATACCGGGTAACTCTACCCATCAAAGACTTGGGCAGATAGAAGAAATCACCTTATTATCCATTTCAATATATTTTAGCCCCTTTCATCCAAAAAAATTCTTTTAAGAGCAAAACAAAAATAAAACAACGGACACCTAGAAAGCTCATCTTATGATGGTGATTGAAAAATTACGTTCTTCAAATTCTAAGCCTAAAATGGAAGTACTCATATTAACAAAAACTTAAAATTATAACAGGTAAATGTGACATATCTATATTTATATATTAATTGATAGATAAATTAAATAAAACATGCAAAAATACTTGCAACTACTTACAGTTGTGGAGATAGAAAGAGGAAAGGTTGAAGCAAATGAATCTGGAGTTGGTTTATGGATCAGAACTGTGATCAAATTATTCTATTGAGGTCATATTCAGAAATTTTAGGATTTCAAGGGTGATAAAGTGCAGTTTTACTTGATCCACAAAGTTCCTAAGTAAGTGTAATGAGACCCCGTTAGTTTCATAAATTGTAAATATACCCGTTGTGTTACCAGTAAATTGTTGGTCCCACTGAAGACTTGAGAGTAGTTAACAAGAACTGTACGACTCCGACTGAATTTACTCTTTGTTATGTGAAGAAAACTGATAATGAATAAAATGTTAGTTGAATGACAACGAAGAGCATATAATGTTTTAAACTGATTATTGTTGAGCATAGGTGAAATTCATGAATTGATACTGTTAAAAGATAGATTGTACTTTTATGTGCTTCTCAATATACGAACAAGAGGTAGAAAAGTTTATCGCAACATAATAGAATGGAGGGTGCCTACAAACTGTAGGAAGAAATAGAGACTAATTTTAGGAATTTTTCTGATAATATCATTCACTATTCAGTCATGTGTTTATACAAGGAGAGGTGTTAACTAGAAGGCAATTCGTAAGAAACTCGGAGAAATAGGACAGTTTGATAGTAGATCGGATCAGCATGGTAATGGTTATTAATCGGTTCTTTTGGTTCTAATGATGTGGTGAGAGACATGTGTTTTGTGGCAATACTCTTGGGCTTGGCGACCTGCGTGACTTTGTTGAGTTAGAGAGATTCAACTCTGATGGCTTGGTTATGTGCATATGGATTTCGTAGAGTTCTCGATGATTTCTACCACAGTTTGAGACCTAATGGAACCATCGAAACTCCGGTCCGGGGTCAAATACACAAAAGCCAAACTTGGTCAACGCCTCCAACTTAAAGCTTCAAACATGAAATTCATTCTTCCAAATCAATTCCAAATAACCTGAAAATCAAAACCGACGATTCACACAAATCATAATGCATCATACGAAGCTACTCATGCCCTCAAACCACCGAGTGAAGTGTAAATACTCAAAATGATCGGTCGGGTCGTTACATTCCTCCACTTAAACATACATTCGTCCTCAAATGTGCCAAGAGTCGTTCCAAAGCCATCAAAATCATTGTAACTCACCTTGCACATACCCAAGCGTGATCCTACGTCATCCTAATCCATATAAGCCTAACGACACAACCTAACTGAAGATCCTTAATTCAACCTTAGCCCATAAACCTTGGAACCCAATTTCCAACATCTGGAATTCCTTACAAGATTCGAATCTCACACCTACACACGGTATAAGTCTGAACAAGCTGTATCAAGTCATATCCATAACCCAAGATGTAATCATATGATATACCACACAACTCAGACGCTCACAGTAATAACTTTTGACCACAGTAGTTGCCCAAAACACACCCGGTATCGGTAACAAACCTCATATCAAACAAAACCTTACTCTAGAACCTTGTACACTGACGATAATAAAAGAAACATACATAAACTCATAAGCACTCATCAGAACACCAAGTCACAGAGCCCTCTCTCGTCCGACAAGAACCAAAGCCAAATCCTAAGCTGGCTTCCGATATTATTCCTCCATACGTACTGTAATCAAATCCGATAGTACCTATTCTAGGTCCAATGACATCATCTCATCAAACACAACCATTCTAGTGACAAGCCACATTAATACAACCTAAAGCCACAAACCGTGCAATCCGTACACCAATAAGCAACAATTCAAATGCACCCAAAACTGGAAAATGATTCAAATGAGAGAACCATCGCGCAAGCTCAACAAGTACCACCACAACGCAATGCTAAGAACCCATCACACACAGTAGAACCAAAACACACGAATATATCACAAAGGATCATATCCCATCATAACTCAGCTGCAATACGTGACCCATCCAAACACCGATCCATATGAAATACCTTGAGCCCCAATGCTCAAAATCAACAACCATAAGAAATTTGACACCAAGTACACAAATGCATAACCATAACTATGGAGAAGCGAATAACACTTTGTACTATAGCCCGAAAAGAACATAACCAAGGCGCAATCAACCATTCAACACCCTAACAACCATCTCGTTCAAATTCCGCTACACGACCCAAATAGACTCGCACCATATGTACATATGACCAACAAATCACAAATCCTCATAGCATAGAAGAGTATTACCTAGAACATACCAGATACGAATGAGATCAACTCTAACTAAATGACACATCCCTCAACAATAGCAGTACGGAGTCAACCAATCCGACCCGGTGTAGTATACACATCCTCATTGGGCCTATCAATGGGCCCCAAATCAACTCTGGTCATCCATAGATAGATAAGTAACCCTCCAAAAGTCCATAATGACCTAACCATGACACATACTTTCATCTGGCTAGCTTTGGCCCCATTTTCATAGTCCACAACCACGAAACAGACTGCTTCTGAGAACTCCTAGTCTCCAAATCCATAGAACACACGAATCACCATATCTCATCCCAACTCCACCACCCGAATGTCTTACACATCTCTCATACATGATCATCCTAAAAGGAATGCTTCTATAATTCTTCCGTGCCACGTAGAAAATCTGAATATCAGCAGTTGATCAACCAGGCGAGCACCGCAATACCAACGGAGCATCCGTAAGTCAAAGCTCAGTGCGCCTTCTGAATGTACACTCTTCTCAGGTAATACCAAATAGTGTCAACATTTTCCTTACCATCTAAAATTGTTTGTGCGACATAAACTCATGACCTTCCTTTTGAAACTGATTTGTATACTTGCACATGCAAATCCTAATCTCACACCAGGCACCGCCTTTATTAGGCCATCATATGAAAACACAAATCTTATTATCAACTCTGAGTCACAAGCAGATTACATACTCAAGTAGCCAAGAACCTTTCACTTGATCCCATCTAGTAGAAAATCATGCTAGGCAACATGCTCCTCATGCCGGTAGAAAATATCCATCTCAAACCGTGGTAGAAACCACCGAGGACTCTTCGAAACCCATTTGCACATAACCAAGCCCTCAGAACTGGATTCCTCTAACTCAACCAAGCCATGCAGGTCGCCAATCCCAAGAGTATTGCCCCAAAACACCTGTAGAGACTCACCACATCATAACTACCCAAGGAATTGATCATATCCATTACCGTGCTGATCCAACCTACTACTAAGCTATCCTATTTCTCCGAGTTCCTTCCGAATTACCCTCAAGTTGACACTTCTCCTTGCCAGACCACCACGATCCTTACCCCAAGCTCACCACAAGAGATCCTAGCATAAACCACACTGCCCTAAGGCCGTAAGTAGTTGTGTTTCCTTCTTAAGCACCCCATAAGTACCACAACCGAGACACCCACTTTGAAGAGACCTTCTGTGAACCTAAAGTCGTTTCTTTCACCTTTGTGATACTAAAATGTAGAATCTATAATGATATAGAAATACCGAGAATCTCGACACCATCCTATGTAAATCTCAGATTCTAACCATATTCAAATCCAAAAAATTCTCAAATGCCACATATGAATTTAGAACCTTCTAGAGAGTCACCCACTCTGCTCAAATTTCAACTGCACCGACCAAACAGGCCGAACGACATGTGTCCCATTAGCACAACAACACCCCAAAAGTAACCCTGCGTTAACGCAACCGGGTAAATTCCTACTCCATGCGCACTACATCCTTCACAAATAACAACTCAATCATTCCATGATTCCCATATATTCATAAAATGTAATTGCATCAAGAAATTCCTTACCAAAGTCACCTTCAAAATCCGCTTATATAAGTCATAACCGATCCCCAAGTATGCCTCAGACCGAAACCAATACAACAAATAACCATGCAATCAAATCACCGATGGTAGACTCCCCCACTTAGCTCAAAGTCATAGAATAAAACATCTGATAACTCAAAATGACCATACTCTATAACTGCCATAATACCGTAGTGAGATTCAACTGAATCCTTCATAAGCTCATGTAGGACAAACCATATAATACCTCAAATCATATGCTAAGCTCGCATTCATCCTTGTGATAGTCACGTCGACTTCCTCAATCAGTCCAAACTCAAACCACAACACCTATACCCACTGTGAGCATGTTATTTTTGCCATAGACGAAATACTCCTACAGAATCCCAAGGAAATAGATTTTTCTTTTAATTATTTGCCATTTTAGGAATTTTTTGTAGAATTTTCTTAATTATTTGCATTTTTCTGTGCATGTTTAATTTTTATTTAAATCATGAAAATACAAAAATACTCTGCATTTGCATTTAGGATTTATTTTTATATTTTTAGGTTAATTAGTAAATTAGTTGTTTTATAAAAATGAAAAAATCACAAAAAAGACTCACTTTGCATTTTTAACCTTGTAATTTTAAATTTTGTAGTTCTTCTTTTAATTTAGGAGTTAATTAATTTTTGTAAATACTATGGTGAGTAATTAGCTTAATTTTGTAAATTATTTTAATTTAAGAGTTAATTTGGTTTGTTAATTAATTTGAAAAGGAAAAAAGAAAAAATTGGAAATTGAAAAAAAAAGGAAAAGAGGATCAGAAAAGCTGTTTAGAGCCAATTCAACAGGCCCAAACGAATTCTAAGCCCAAAACCCAGTCCCACACACGGTCCAAGTTTTCGGTCAATGAGAACTTTGAAACGACGTAGTATGAGGTAATACTACGTCGTTTTGAGTTCGATTGGGTTAAGTTAATCCTGGCCCCCCGTTTCATCTCATCCAACGGCCTTGAAATTTTCCCCCATTTTACTTAAAATTGTCCAAACATTTCAGATCTTCACTTCACTTCCTCACCTAGTTCTCTCTGTAAACCTTAGACCAGCCGCCTTAAATCTCTTCACCATCTCCGGCCGACGGCGGAGACCAATCGACCCCAAATCATTACCACATAACTATCACCCACACCTGATTCCCAATCCACCACCACATCTCCTCAAATCCTCACCAAATCGGACCAGTTTTGGATCTAAAAAAAGAAGAAGAAAAAAGAATAATCTCCCAAGTCCTCGAGCTTCGAAGAACGATTAGGGCTAAAATTGGTATTGTTCTTCTGTTCTCGACGAGAACACGCGATTGATGCTAATTTTGATTCAAATCGAAGTCTGCCTGAGGTTTGTCAAGCCCTGTCCGTTTTCCTATTTAGGTATCACCGTTCTTTTCTCATTTTTCTCCGTCCTTTGTTTTGTTCCCGTCTTCATCTCCTTCTGATTCCTTTCTTTTTCTTTATTATTTTTCTGTTTTAAATCATTTTCTGCTGGCATGTTTAGAATTAAAATCATACTAGTTTAATAATACAGTTTACGTTTGTTTTGATTTCGTGTTTGGTTTTGATCAATTCTCTTTTTATTTTTGTTTCGAGGGAATTCTGATACTAGGAGTTTGCAAACTCCATTGGCTTGTATTTCTTGTTTTTTTTGGTTTTTGAATTGGAATTGGGGCTTCGTGGGTCAGAAGCCCAAAGAGGGGGAAAGTCAATTCTGGTTGTAAGCCTAGGGTCTTTGGTTTGGTTTTTCGGTTAACTTGACCCATGTTTGGTTCCTGAAGGTAAATAACAGAGGGTTAAAGGGTAGTTTAGGGAATTTAATAAAGGGAATCTTCAAAAACTGCCTGGGAAACTTCCAGGAAGGTGGGGTTGGGGTTAGTTTTAACAAACAGGCTAAAAATTGGGGTCTAAAGTGGTTTGATAAAATTGGGGAAAGGGTTAATTGATAAAATGGGAAAATCAGTTCTGCTGCCCTAGGACTTTCTATATAAGGTTGCTTTCTTTCATTTAGAAGTAGAGATTAGAACCTGAAAAAGTTAGAAAAGGCTGAAAGTAGATCCTCACTGATAAAGCTTGGAAAATTAGAAAGAAAGGAGAAAAAATCTCTCAATCACTGTTCCATTACAGTTTGTTTTTATATTTCTAGGAATTTTAAAAGTTCAAGCGGATTACTAATCTTCTAGGCTCAAAAGATGGGTGTAGCTGTGTGACAATTGCTGTTTACTGCCTGTTTAAGAGCTGCTGCTACTGTTATTTCATTGCTAAAGTTCTTTGTTTGTATCTCATTGTTCCAGGTACTGGTCTTACTTTTGAAATGTCAAATCTGAAGCATTACATGGATTAAAATGAAGAAAGGGTTTTCTGCTTGTCATTCTCTTGTTATCTTCAGCATTTGATCTGTTTTTCTTTACTAGTTTATGTTAATTGTTACTTCCTAGTTAGGGGTAAGTGTTGGTATTTACTCTTTTCTGTATTAAAGCTCTGAAGTTCAGCTGTTTGGGTTTCAAGTTTGTATAGACATTCTGGATATAATTTTGGGAACTATGTTAAACTATGGACTGTGAGATTGACATATTTTAAGCCACTGAACATTTTAGCATGCTTGCTATGATCCGGTAGATAGTCATGTTTATGTAGCTAAAATTAAATAGAAAATGATTCATTACCTGTAAACTATTGTATGTTGAAATCATTGTTGATGTTCGGTTAGAGCTGTGAATTCTATCATGTTTGAATAATAGAATGAATTAGGTTTAGACTGTTATAATGTTAAGTGCTATATTTTTCAGAATAGTATTATGATTTGGCATCAAGATTGTGTGAAAATTCTACAACATGACTTGGGATGTCATGAGTTAATATGGTTGTTGGGCCTCGAATGGCGCCTGACATAGGCCCAAATCGAGCAGCCCAATCTCAAATTAGGTTCTTCAGTTTTGGGCGTAATTGATTCATTTTATTCTTTGAATTTTTGTTTAACGCATCACTTAAGCTCAAGATGTTCATGGTGTCGTTTTGTTTCCCAGCTATTGTATGCACATCTTACAGCTGGGGCTTTGAGGCTAGTCCAGCTATACTTTTGTTGATCCCGTTTTTTTTTTGCGCCTTCTGTTGATCCCAATTCCCTTTTCAAATATTGCCTTGTGTTCCTTTAAGTACAGAATTTCCCCAAATGTTAGGCGATATAGTATTCTGTTTAAGCTATTCATGGCTGCATATAGAATTCAATTTGGTCAAAACTCAAAATTGCCTTAGTCCTTTTAATTAAGTATGGTTCCTTTAGAAGGTAGCGAGCATATAGTTTATCAAGCTTTCGAGGTGGTGGTCGCAGATCAATATGAGGAGGGAAGCCCTTGTCCTCAGCCTTTTCTGTCAAATGCATCCATCATGGTCGCTGCTGAAACGATCAAGCATGGTTATAAGCCTGGGAAGGGACTCGGGGCATCACTGCAAGGTATCACCGAACCCATCACTCTACCTGCCAGCAAGAAGTTCTTCGGTGTGGGTTTTCGCGCCACAGAAATTGATGTGACATGGTAAATAAACAAAAGAGAAATGGTTGGGTTTTACCTCAGCTGGTTCCGCATCTCTACAAAACATTCGTCAGGACCAAGTACAACAAAGAAGAGGAAGATGAGGCCTTCACGGCTGAGGAAATTGAGGACATATGTGGAGCCATGAGACAGATGTTGTATGAAACCCATATAGTTCAGCCGGGAGAAGGCTTGAGCACCGTTGAAGTGCTGTATATGTGGCCTAATGCCAAGTTGCAAAACTGGAAGGCTACTCTGTTCCCAGTCAGGGGGAATCCTGGTAGTCCAGTCTTGCCACCTTTTCTGTGTCACAAGTTATTTTAGGGTGTAACTCGGATGTTTCTTTTAGTTTCATATCTTTAAATTCCAATGTAAACCCTGTTATCTTCAAAATTCAGTGAAATGAAATCAATATTTCATCGTTCATCTCTCATTATTCTTTCTGATTTTTGTTACTTTTTCTTATTTCTTCTTTCAGTTCTAATAATGAGGCTTTAAATACAATGACATGCTTGCGGATTTCATGCCCGAATCCAAACACGCTCTCTAATTGTGAAATAATGAATCAAGAACCGGAATATGATGAAGAAGAGGCTTTTAGGGAAATAAATCGAGAATTGGAACAATTTGAGAATAAACCTAAGCCGAACTTAAATGAAACCGAGCCGGTTAATTTGGGTAGTTCTGAAGAAGTCCAAGAAACCAAGATAAGCATTCACACAGATGAAAGATCCAGGGATGCATTGATCCAACTTTTGTTTGAATTCAAAGATGTGTTTGCTTGGTCTTACGATGACATGCCAGGATTAAGTGTCGATTTGATGGTCCATAAGTTGCCGACTTACCCTGATTATCCCCATGTCTAGCCAAAACAAAGGAAGTTCAAAACTGATATCAGTGACAAGATCAAGGAAGAGGTCACAAAGCAGTTGAAGGCGGGGGTGATCGGAGTGGTCCGATACACCACTTGGTTAGCTAATGGTTCCCGTGCCAAAGAAAGATGGGAAGACTCGAGTGTGTGTTGACTATTGTTACAAGTTCATGCCTTTTGGTTTGAAGAATGCCGGGGCAACTTATATGAGGGTCATGACTGCCATCTTTCATGACATGATGCACCAAGAAATTGAGGTGTATGTGGACGATGTAATCATCAATTCCAGAACACAAGACGACCATGTTCGGGACCTGAGAAAGTTCTTTGAGCGGCTGCGTAAGTATGATTTGAAGCTAAATCCGGCTAAATGTGCATTTGGGATTCTGTCTGGCAAACTCTTGGGATTTATAGTCAGTCGGAGGGGCATCGAGCTAGACCCAACAAAGATAAAGTCTATTCGGGATTTGCCTCCTCCAAGAACCAAGAAAGAGGTTATGAGCCTACTGGGAAGGTTGAACTACATCAGCCGGTTCATTGCTCAGTTGACATCCACATGTGAGCCCATATTCAAGCTGTTGAAGAAAGATGCGACAATTAAATGGAAAGATGAGTGTCAAGAAGCCTTTGACAAAATCAAATAATATTTGTCGAACCCACCAGTCTTGGTCCTATCTGAACTTGGGAGGCCTTTATTTTTGTACCTGACAGTCTTGGAAAATTCCTTCAGTTGTGTCCTCGGGAAAAACGATGTGACCGGGAAGAAAGAGCAGGCAATCTACTATTTGAGCAGAAAAAGTCACAAGTTATGAAGCCAAATATATCTTGTAGGAAAGGACTTGCTGCGCCCTAACTTGGGTTGCTCAGAAGCTTAGGCATTACCTGTTGGCCTATACCACTTACCTCATCACCAGACTAGATCCCTTAAAGTACATATTCCAGAAGCCGATGCCCACATGGAGGTTAGGAAAATGGCAGATCCTGCTCACTGAATTTGACATAGTCTATGTCACTCACACGGCAATGAAAGCCCAGGCTTTAGCAAATCGCCTAGCTGAAAACCCTGTCGATGAGGAATATCAGCCCTTGAGTACTTACTTCCCAGATGAAGAGGTAAGTTCAGTCGAGATAACATCAGAAGACACCAACAGTAGGAAAATGTTCTTCGATGGAGCTGTGAACGCAAAAGGTTTCGGGATCGAGGCAATTTTGATCTCACCCACTAGTCAACACTATCCAGCCACAGCCCGCCTTCGATTTTTCTGCACAAACAACACCGCTGAGTATGAAGCCTACATTATGGGTATGAATATGGCAATCGACCACGATGTTGAAGGACTTTTGATCATGGGGGATTCAGACTTGATTATCCGACAAGCTCAGGGTGAATGGGAAACTCGGGATGTTAAGCTTATTCTATACAGGAAACATGTGGAGGACCTTAGCAAGCGGTTCAAGTGAGTCGAGTTCAGGTACATTCCTTGTTTTCACAATGAGTTAACCGATGCACTCGCTACTTTGGCCTCGATGTTGCCTTATCCAAGCAATCTTCACATTGACCTGTTGGAAATCCAAATCCGAGAAATGCATGGTTACTGCAATACGGTTGAGGCAGAATCGGATGTTCAGCCATGGTATCATGATATCAAGAGATTTCTGAAAACTAAATAATATCTCGAGCAGGCCAGTGGAGACCAAAAGAGAAGCATTAGACGGCTTGCAAGTGGTTTCTCTTGAGTGGTGAGGTCTTGTACAAAGGGACTTTAGATCTCAATTTGTTAAGATGTGTTTGTCACACCTCCTTTTTACCTGCGCCCGCAGGGGCGTAATGGAGTTTTTCCAATTAAAGGACAATCGAAACGGGATTTATTATTTAATTAAGAGTCGCCACTTGGGAGATTTATGGTGTCCCAAGTCACCGGTTGAATCCCGAATCGAGGAAAAGATTGACTTTGTATTACAGTCCGCAAACCAGAAACCCGGATAAGGAATTCTGTTAACCCGGGAGAAGGTGTTAAGCATTCCCGAGTTCCGTGGTTCTAGCACGGTCGCTCAAATGTCATATTCGGCTTATTTATCTGATTTAATACATATTGAACCTATGTGCAAATTTTAACTTTTTACCGCTTTTATTATTATTATTTTTAACGAGAATTGCGACGTCGTGAAAACACATCTCGAACCACGTCACATCAATGCACCCGTGGTTATTGACACATTTCGACTTCGTTGAGATTTAGATTTGGGTCACATAAATGTGCACCCGAGTTTAAGAAAGTAAATTATTAAAAGCGCGTCTAAAACAATCTAGCATTTTATTAACTTTGAGGGAAGCCATGAAATTCTCTATAGGGCGCGTCCCGAGGTCTAACATTTTTAAAGAAGTAGTTAAAGAGGGCCACACAATTTGTGATTTTATTTGGCGCGGCGCACCTCGTTTATTTTAAGGACTGATCCTAAAGCGACTATGATTTTTCTAATTATTCTTGTCTCTAAAATAAAGAAAAGAAATCCTAATTAATAACGACTATATTTGAGGTCAATGGATTCACAATACTTGAACTGTCAGCCAGCTTGGGCCTGAAGCACAGCCCGTTTAAATGGACCAAAATCCAGGCACACACGAGAGCAAACCAGTCTTAGGCCTGAGCCCAGGTTTACACGGGCGTTTAATTAAAACCAAACTTGGACCGCCTGAAATGCATCGGAGCCCAGTCCATCCGAGATAGGCTGTTAAGCCTTGATCACCCATTCAAAATGATTTTCAAGTATTCATGGACAGCTTCAAGTTACTCGTATTTCACCATTTACAACAAAGGAAAAACGTGATTCACCTATTCAGATTGATGAAACAACTGACCTTTCTGATTTCAGCTTAAAGCTCAGATTATTTCTACTTATCTTTTGATGAGCTATTGGATACTATTAAGGTGAAAGAAAACATATATTGAGAATGTTAAATCAATGCTCAAATGATTCAGGGTTTTATGCGAGTTTGCTGTCAGTACACATGAGAATTCAAGGACTCGAAGTGGTTTCCTATTTCAACTGCCTTCTGACTTTAGTAATCAAATTATCATGAACAAAATTAAACTAGCCAAAACTGAAGGATAATTTCAGCTCACATTATTACAGTTCGAGAATTCTATACTAAACATACAAACTAAGTTAGCTACAACTAATTTCATTCCACACTCATCAATCTAACCAATTAAAAAACACGAGATCCTTAAGCTGACTGATAGTCAGTTGCAACATATAATTCAGATTAACCTAGGGCAATCCCAATTAACGGTCCACATTATTACAACCCAGTCTATTGCTCAAATCAATACCATCTTAATCAACTAGCAACAAGTAATAATTTAAACAATTTAAACTATATCAGATAGCATCCAAAGTGCAGAGATCTGGTATCAATTTTCATTTCAACTTCAACTTGGAGTTACATGGAAGCAGATCAAGGAAGTGTACCTGAAATTGGAACAGAAATAAAGTAGAAGAAAGATCAGCCGCAGCAGTAATACGAGTAACAATACAACAACAGTTCACAGCAGCAATTTGAAGTTTCAAACAGCCACAAACAGACTCAACCGAGCTAGAGTTAGGCCAAGATTCGAGCTTTCCAGTCTTTAAGCTTTAGAAACTGATTTTTAAGACCCTCTCTAACTGATTAAAGACTCTAAAAAGTGATCTCTGAAACTTGAAGCAGAGAGTTTTAAAATTGTTTATGATTCTTAGGGAGTTGGACTACTGGCTGAGAATCTTGACAAATTAATTAAGGCAACCATAAAAACTCTCTCCTTCTCCTCAGATGTTTTCCTTTTCTAAGGTCTGCCCAAAAGAAAAGCCAGACCAGACTAAAAAAAAGATCCCCTCTTAACTCTGTCCAGACCCCTATTTTATACCAAACACTGAACTTGCCCCCCTCTCAAAAGCGCTCAGGCAGAATCCTCCCACTAATTCTGCCCATGATCTTCTTTTAATTCCACTAGAGTATGTCTTTTCCTTATTTAATGTTCAAACAGGCATGAGCCACATATTTTAATCAATCCCTTTTAAGCCTTCCCCTACCATTATGTTTTCTTCCCCATTAAGACTAAACAAATGCATTAGTTTAATGTTAATTAAGTGCTTTACTGGCAGCCCACTTAGCAAGACCATTTTGCCAACTTTTAAATCCCAAAACTACCCCTGAAACCCCTGTGTATTACTGCCCTACCCTAAGCTTCATTGATCTGTTATTAAAACTCTATAAGTTGTAACCCTAACAACTAATTTCTAATTGATCACTAAATTACTACAGCTATAAACCAATTCCCACTATCAAATTCACACAGTGATTCAAAGCAGAAGACCAGATCATTTCAAACATGGCATCAATCAAAGGGAATGAGTTGATCATATTGGGAACCAATCCTGATCAACTCAGACCCAGTGATTGAGCAGGGATTCAATAATACAAGCCAAAATTGAAGCAGTATGAATCAAGGAAGGAGGTTCATGCGAACAACTATAAAGAACAGGAGGTCAAACCAAATACAGGGAACGAGCAAATACAACTCTAATTCAAGTATATACAAGATGCAGGATGGTAAACATACTGGTATGAACTAAAGGTTGAACTATTATCATGTTAACATAACATTCAAGCCTAAAAGACTAATCGACGACGCTTATTTGATTGATTACACAGGCTATAACATTTAGCAGTTAACAACAAACAATCAGAATAAACAGACCAACAAGTTATTCGAGTGGTATTGACAAAAATAGGGAACTTATAAACTAATAAATTACATGGCTAATAACATATTCGACCATGAACAGAAGTAGACTCGACCAAATAAAAAGGTCTGATTGGAGAAGAAGAAGAAGCAATGAACAAAAACTGGATTATAACTAAACTAAACACAATTAACCGTAACATAAATAGAACAAGAAAGAAAGGAGAAAAAAAATACCTTAACAAAACAGAAACTAGACAAACCCAGGTCGAACTCTTGACTCGAACTTTTTGAGGTCGAACGGACCTTAATCGAGTGTTCTCATCGGATAACACTTCGACTAAGGTCGATTAGATGCCCAAATTCCTTTAATTTCGGACAAAACCCCGGTTTGGTCTTTATAGGGGTCTTGGTTCCATTCAGGGTTCGAATGGTTATAGCAAGATTCGAACCAGGCCAAAGGTATTTTGGGCATGAGGGAGGTCAGGGGGTGCCGTGGTGTGAGTTTGGGACTGGTTGGGGTAGGTTTATGTTTTGCTCGAATCTTCGATTGAAGATTCGAGAAGCTAGAGGTTGATTTGAGGCCAACGGTTAACAGATTCGTAACAAGGGTGGTCAGATGGCTTAGGGGTGTTAATTTGGTGACCGGCGGCGTTGTTGCCGCCGGGTTTCAGGCGAAGGTGTAACAATGGTGGCTAGGGTTTGGTCTGGTTCGTCTCTGAGTTTGAGAGAGAGACGATGGAGTGAGGGATTAGGGTTATATACGGGAGGGGGCGTTTGATCTTGGCCGTTGGATCAATCACGATCAACGGCCTGGATCATTTTACTAATAGGAAACGACATCGTTTGGCCATGCTACGAGACTGGGTCGACCCGGGGTGAAATGGACCGGGTTATGGGGGAAGCCTGGGACCGTTAGATCAAAAGGAACGGATGGTTCAGATTTAATCACCTGAAACGGTGTCGTTTGAACCAATACTGGGGCTGAACTGGACCGTTTGATCTGTTTGATCAACGGTTTAGATTTGAGATGCCTAAACGGCGTCGTTTGAGTCATTTGAGAGATCAGGCATATTGGACCGGGTAAATGGGGTGTTTTGGGCCTGATTTTGGGTCCAAAAAAAATGACCCAGTTTCGAATGTGTTTCTTATTTCACTTGTTTTTCCTTTCTATTATTTTCCTTTTAATTCCTAATTACCAAAAATTCTAAAATAAGTTGTAAAACCAAAATTAAATTAAAAAAATTAATTAAACCTAAATAATAATTGACACACAAGATTAAATATTAATTAAAAAAAATCACACAATTGGACAATAAAACGACAAAAATGCAACAAATACATATTTTGTGATTTTCTTTCTTTTAAAAATAAAACATGGTTCAGTTAATTTCTAAGTGCACAATTAAATTCTAAATGTGCATGCAACATATATTTTTGTATTTTTAATTAATTAAAACAAGATAAACATTCACAGACAAAAATACAAACAATTATCCAAAGATGCCACGCAAATTCTTAAAATTGTACCTAAAGGACATTTGTTTTATTTTTTGATTTCTTTTGGAGTAGTTTCCGTGAAGCAAAAATCACGTGCTCAAAGCTGCCCCTCTTTGTCCGAAAACACGAAGGGTGTTCGTGCAAAGATAAAGTGAGCGGATACGAGCGATTTTTGCCCGTTGGACTACTCCGTGTGAAGCATTTTTTGAAAGATTTAACCGAACCTTTTCTTCGAAGGTTTCCTACATATCCCTGGCTAAAAGGGAATCAGGTTAATGTAGTTCGGAAAGTTTTGGTAGCTGGGACTACCATGGGACTGCAATTTTGCTGTTACTACTGCTGCATGCTGTTACTACTGCTTTCCGACCTCTTTATTACACCGTGCTAAAAGAAAACAAGAAGCTAGACTAAACTGAGGATTACAACATCTTATCTATCTTCAAACTTGCTCTTGTAGTCTTCCTTCTGATTTCTACAGCGGAATTTATGCTGAGGATATTTTGTTGTAACCCTCCGCTTTACTGACTTCTGACTTGAAATTGAGTGTAGTCCTCTGTTCTATAGGCGGGCTCCTGACTTCCACTATGACTTGACAAGATAATACCTCCATTCTCCAGGCGGGCTCCTGACTTCAACAACTTCTTAAAATATAACACCTCCATTCTCCAGACGGGCTCCTGACTTCTACTACGACTTAAAAGATAATACCTCCATTCTCCAAGCGGGCTCCTAACTTCGACTACAACTTGAACGTATAACAACCTCTATTCTCCAGGCGGGCTCCTGACTTCAACAACTTCTTAAAATATAACACCTCCATTCTCAAGGCGGGCTCCTGACTTCAACTACAACTTAAAAATATAACACCTTCATTCTCCAGGCGGGCTCCTGACTTCGACTACAACTCGAACGTATAACAACCTCTATTCTCCAGGCGGGCTCCTGACTTCAACAACTTATTAAAATATAACACCTCCATTCTCCAGGCGGGCTCCTGACTTCGACAACAACTTAAAAATATAACACCTTCATTCTCCAGGCGGGCTCCTGACTTCGACTACAACTCGAACGTATAACAACCTCTATTCTCCAGGCGGGCTCCTGACTTCAACAACTTATTAAAATATAACACCTCCATTCTCCAGGCGGGCTCCTGACTTCAACAACTTCTTAAAATATAACACCTCCATTCTCCAGGCGGGCTCCTAACTTCGACAACTTCTTAAAATATAACACCTCCATTCTCCAGGCGGGCTCCTGACTTCAACTGCAACTTAAAGATATAACACCTCCATTCTCCAGGCGGGCTCCTGACTTCAACAACAATTTAAAGATAAAATAGCCTCCATTCTCCAGGCGGGCTCCTGACTTCAACAACAATTTAAAGATAAAACAGCCTCCATTCTCCAGGCGGGCTCCTGACTTCAACAACTTCTTAAAATGCGTTCTATTGCCGTTGTTCCTTCCTGCCTCCTGAACCATTTTCCTTCTAACTTGAATCATCTTCTTTCAGAACTGCGTCCCTCAAAACTGGTGTTTCAATCCTCTGAAAACTGCTGGGGATAACACTGGTGTTTCATTCAAAAATATGTTATTCTCCTCCTTCAAATACTACTTCCCTTAAAGTTGGTGTTTTCCTTCCTCTGAAACTACTTCCCTTAAGACTTATGTTATCTTCCTCCCGAAATTGCTTTCTTTAAAACTTGTTTTGCTTTCTCCCGAAAACTGCTGGGGATACCGCTTTTCAACAAACTTGTGTTAGACTTCCAGAAAATTTTCGAAATGAAAGAAAATTTTCTGCCCCAGTTTGACAATCTTTCTTGTGGCATGTCTTTCCATCATCATTAACATTTCCTGTCCCTGCTTCATATCAAAGAAAATTTGTTAGTTTAAAACGTGGGGGACGTTCCTGCTGGGGATGGTTTTCCCTTTTTCTTTTTTCCACGCTCTGCGTTGTTCGACCATCTTGAAACTTGGCCGATAACTTTTGACCTTCTTGATGCTTCTTTTATTTGATAACTTCTCAACCGTTGTTTTCCACTTTTGCTCCATACTTTCCTCGACATCTTAGAGCAATCCATCATTTGGTCTTATAATGACGTCTTTCTTATCCCGTCACATTATCTTCGTCCAGTCTTATCCCCATTTAACTTTCCCCATGTTGGCGACTGGTAGATGGCTTTGAAAATCCTTCTTAAAGACAAACTACTATATAAAAAAATCTTTAACCAAAAGAAATGAAAGATGATGACTTCCAAAGATGAAAAGAAAATTCTTTCTGAACAATTGTTTGAAGAGAAAAAGGAAAAGGACTTATATGAATGGTATAACTGTTCTTAATGATCATGTCGTGCATTTCGGCCTAATCAACCCAGTCTGTTTACATCCATCAATCTTTCTGATAACCTTACTTTGCATTTCAAAAGGTCCCGCCACCCAACTATTTTGCCGAATCAACATCTTTGTTCTGCTTGATGCCTTGACAGATTATTTCTGTCAACCTTACCTCGTTTGCACACTTTCAATTCCTTGTCGCCTTATAGTGCCCTTCGAGGGTTTTCACTAATAAGACTCTCTTGTTTCTCTCAACTCTCATCGCCTTACGGTGCCTGTGAAGGTTTTCACGTATAAGACTCTCTCATTTTATTTCTCTCAACTTCCGTCGCCTTATGGTGCCCATAAAGGTTTTCACCAATAAGACTCTCTCATTTTATTTCTTTTTTTTGGTCCACTAGGTAAACGCCTAGGGCAAGATTTATTAAAAACCATATAGAAAACGAAATACAATGTCATGATTAAGAATCCTATTATCAAAATTGAGTATTACACTCAACATTGATGTCACCTTAGTGCAATTAAACTTTGAAATACAATTCTACATCCAAGAATGTGCATGTGAAATTCACATTGCTTTGATCCTTGTTTAACGCATGCTTAACTTTGCTTCCATATCGGGTTCCCTCCATCCTCCATTGTCTATTCTCCTTTAGGTACCCGTTCGCATGCTGTTGACGTACGAGTGTACTTAAGTTGTGCACGCCATCTGCTCATGATGGAGACGTGTTCTGCTTCTTCCTTGTTATCGATGAAGCCGAGTATTGAAGACAGCTTTGTGTTGGGGATCAGTTGAGCTCCACCTTTTAACCCATGTGTGCCCATTCAATTAAGACTCCGAAAACCCCAATGCACAGTTAGATGTAGCTGCCGTGCTCGTTGTCCCTTGTTATTTTGCAGTTGCTGATTTTAATATCCTTTACGCGTGCATTCACGTCTGAAGTTAGTGTCGATTTCGTGCTGTAAATTCCACTCCCCAAAATCACAAAATCAGCATCTTATTTGAATCAGCATTCTATCGCGCATGGCCTCTTTTCCCGTTGCTGCATTCATTTTTCCTTCTCGATTGAGCTGATGAAGATAGCTTTGTGGTGGGGAGCACGTGAGCCCCACCTATAGTTGTATCATAAAGAAATATATCCCATATTACCTTTATCCTAGAGTATTGCATGCTTTTATGTATCCTAGATAACTTTCCATGTGCATTCCACTTTTCCATTGTATTTTATTCCTTTGCTCACCAGCTTGTTTTCTTCCAGGCCTTCTTAATTCGAAAATTGTGTTGAAGCATGCTTTTTTGTTGCCTGCTTTCCTCGAAAACATATTTGCTGTACATGCTAGTTGTGTTTCCAATGCCATTTTCTTCTTGTTGTGCTCGACATGAAGAGTAATCAATTTTATATTCCCAGATCCTTTTTGTAACTGAACCATGTGTGTGATATAAAACACTTTTGCACCATGCTGGTTGTATATCCAATGAACTGAAAGCACGCTTTCACCCCATGCTGGTTGGGTTGCCAATGCCATTATTCTTTGTTGTTGTGCTCGATTATTGATTTTTTTTTTATTTTTTTTCCCTTTTGCATCAATTATCTCAAAAGTTGCAGCATGGATTTCCATAAGCATCGTAGTTGCACCTGCATTAGAGAAAAGAAAGTTAGAAATACCAACCCTTATATCCTCATCCCTTAGGATTTGAATATAGTGGTCGAATAAGTTATGTCTCTTGCACTTCCTTTTTTCTTTGCTTCCTATCTCCTGTTCACCTTCACCCTTAGATTTGGACATTGTAGCTTATCTTCATTAACCAACCTCCTTCCTTGTGCATCTAGATGGCAGAATTGTTGGCATTCTATTTCTCCATAATCTAAAGCATAATTAGCCAAGTGGTCTGTCAGTTTGTTGCCTTCCCTATGAATATGCGTTACTGTGTAATTGCTCCCATTCATAAGTTGCATCATTTCCTCTACCTGCTCAGAGATGATCCATGGTGGTTTCCAGATCCCATTCATAATCTTTTTTAATAACATTGAGTAAGTTTGAAGCCATACATGTGAGTATTGATGAGATCTACAGAACCTTAGTGCTTCTACCATGGACTTCGCTTCAACTACTGTGTTTGTTGTCTCCTCAATCTCTTTCCCTACTGACTTAACTATGTCACCCTTTTCATTTCTTATACAAAAACCTATTGAGCTCCTGCCTGGATTTCCTCTCGATGCACCATCCGTATTAACCTTTAGCCATCCTGCACTTGGAAATTCTCACATGACTTTTGTAACCTTAAGTTTAGGAGTGAAGTTTTCCATCATAGCTAATAGATCTTGCCATTTGTGAGGTACCATGTCCATCCCAGGCTTTCTCACTTTCACCAAAGCCTGTATATTTGATGAAACTTGATAAATCACCCTGCTAGTTGTCACCGCCTCCCCATACTTCATACTATTTCTTCTTTTCCAAAGTTCCCAGACTACACATGAAGGGAGTGCTTGCATTACTGGTTTTAATATTAAGCACACATTTGCAGTCCAACATTTTGTGATTGCTTGGTGCAATGTAAGTCCCTCCACATCTATTCCTGCCCTTGATAGAAAATACTTTCAAGTTGTCTTTGCAGTTTCTGATCTAAAAAACAAGTGCTGAAGAGATTCCTCGTCAGGCTGTACACAACACCAACATTTTGATGGCATGCAGTAACCAACCCTTTTCAAGAAATCATCTAAAGGTAGCTTTTCTTTCTACACTTTCCACATGAAAAATGCTATTTTAAAAGGCAGTCCCTTTACCCAAATCATTCTATAAGCTTTTCTTGGTTCGTCTCTTCTTCTCGTATACTCCCATGCTGACTTAACACTGAAATATCCTCTTGTTTCCAGCATTTTATTTCTTTTCAGCTGGGGATTGGGGTGTTACTGATAAGATTCTCTCATTTCATTTCCTTTCTGCTGGGGATTCTCTCATTTCATTTGTTTTCTGCTGGGGGCCAGAGTGTTACTCCAGACTTCCATTTGCCCGACTTGGCACTTCTCGGATACTGATCGGGAGGTCTTTTGGACATCAATATGGGTTTCTGGTGTATGGCTAAAGAAAAATTTAAAATAATTTTGATGGGTAAAACATTACAACTCTTGGAATCAACTTTCTTTCCCCAAAATTATAAACACAACTTCTGCCCCAGTTTTTCTTGCTTGGGGATTTTTGATTCTTATTACACTATGACCGAGCCGTGAGGCGCCTACGTATCCTTTTTGAGGAATCATGTCAAACGTAGTTCCCAATTTCTTTGTTTTTCTTGTGACTTTTCTTTTGTCTTTATTATCATTATTTTTCTTTTCTCCCTTTTTTCATTTTCATTACTGATTCCAAAAGAGGGGTATGAAAGAATAAATAAGGCTCAAAAGGGGAAGCAAAGGTTGAAGTGTTTGGATGGAAGAACAAATTGCCTCCGTCATTTCATTCTCCGATATCATGCCAAATGCAAACAAACAACAATTACAATTAAAAGAAATCATACATAATATCTCTTAACTGCGTCAGAATTGATAGCCATGTCGATGCATTTTCCTTCGATATATGTTAAACATAAAGCACCATTGGACAACACTCTGGTCACAATGAATGGCCCTTGCCAATTCGGGGCGAACTTGCCCTTTGCCTCAGCCTGATGTGGAAGGATGTGTTTCAGTACTTGCTGGCCCACTTCAAACCTCCAGGGACGCACCTTTTTGTTGTATGCTCTTGCTATTCTCTTTTGATATAACTGACCATGACACACAGCTGCCAATCGTTTTTCATCAATCAAGTTCAACTGCTCTAGACGAGTTTTGACCCACTCATCATCATCAATCTCAGCTTCAGCGATAATCCGAAGGGACGGGATTTCAACTTCTGCAGGTATTACAACTTCAGTTCCATATACCAACAAATAAGGAGTTGCACCTACTGAAGTACGGACAGTGGTACGATAACCCAACAATGCAAATGGTAATTTTTCATGCCATTGCCTCGAACCTTCTACCAATTTTCGAAGTATCTTCTTTATGTTTTTGTTGGCTGCCTCAACTGATCCATTCGCCTTGGGACGATATAGGGTATAATTGCGGTGTGTAATCTTAAACTGTTGGCATACCTCTTCCATCAATTTACTGTTAAGATTAGCATCGTTATTTGTGATGACACCTTCAGGATTCCAAATCGACAGATGATATTTGAGTGAACAAAAGCGACCACTGCTTTCTTGGTCACAGAGTTGAAAGTTTTGGCCTCAACCCATTTGGTGAAATAATCAATGGCTACCAGAATGAACCTATGCCCGTTAGATGCTGCTGGCTCAATTGGTCCAATGATATCCATGCCCCAAGCGACGAAGGGCCATGGCACTGACATTGTGTGTAATTTCGATGGCGGAGAATGAATCAAATCTCCGTGTATCTGGCACTGATGACTTTGCGCACAAAACTAATACAATCTCTCTCCATGGTGGGCCAATAATAACCTGCTCGGAGAATTTTCTTTGCCAGCACATATCCGCTCATATGTGGTCTGCAGACTCCTGAATGTACTTCGGCTCTAGCATCTATGCATCTTAACAATCCCAGGTCTGGTGTTCTTTTATATAGAACTCCTCTACTCAAGAAAAATCCACTTGCCAGCCGTTGAATTGTTCTCTTTTGATCCCCCGTGGCTTGCACTGGGTATATCCCCATTCTGATGTATTCCTTGATATCGTGGAACCATGGTTCACCGTCCAGTTCTTCTTCAATCATGTTACAATAAGCATGCTGATCTCGGACTTGAATATGCAAAGGATCGACATAAGCTTTGTCCGGATGGTGCATCATTGATGCTAGGGTAGCCAAAGCATCAGCGACCTCATTATGGACCCTTGGAATATGCCTGAACTCCACTGATCTAAACCGTTGACAAAGATCATGCAAGCATTGTCGGTATGGTATGAGCTTTAGATCTCACATTTCCCATTCTCCTTGAATTTGATGTACCAGAAGGTCCGAGTCTCCCAAGACCAAGACTTCCTAGACATCCATGTCTGCAGCTAACCTTAAACCCAAAATACATGCTTCGTACTCAGCCATTTTGTTGGTACAATAAAAACGAAGCTGAGCTGTAACAGGATAGTGATGCCCTATTTCAGAAATAAGCACAGCTCATATTCCGATTCCTTTCATGTTAGCAGCCCCATCAAAGAAAAGTTTCCATCTTGGTTTTTCGGCCTGTTCTAGTTCATCAATATGCATTACCTCTTCGTCAGGAAAATAAGTCCTCAGTGGCTCATACTCTTCATCGACCGGGTTCTCGGCCAAATGATCGACCAATACTTGGGATTTCATCGCAGTCTGAGTCACAGAGATTATGTCAAACTCTGTGAGCAAAATCTGCCATTTTGCAAGTCTTCCTATTGGCATAGGCTTTTGAAAGATATACTTCAATGGATCCAAGCGCGAAATGAGGTAAGTAGTGTAGGATGACAAATAATGTTTCAATTTCTGTGCCACCCAAGTTAGGGCGCAACATGTCCTTTCCAGGTGAGTGTACTTAACCTCATAAGCTGTGAACTTTTTGCTAAGATAATATATGGTTTGTTCTTTCCTACCGGTAACGTCATGCTGCCCCAGTACACAACCAAATGAAATTTCCAAGAATGTCAAGTAAAGAATCAAAGGTCTCTCTGGTTCTGGCGGAACCAGCACAGGTGGGTTTGTCAAGTAACCTTTTATCTTATCAAACGCTTCTTGACACTCATCAGTCCACTTGACCACATCGTCCTTCCTCAACAACTTGAAAATAGGCTCACAAGTTGTCGTGAACTTAGCAATAAACCTGCTGATGTAGTTCAGCCTTCCTAACAGACTCATCACTTCAATCTTGTTCCTCGGAGGAGGCAAATCTTGTATGACTTTGATCTTTGATGGGTCCAACTCGATGCCTCGCCGACTGACTATGAATCCTAACAGCTTTCCGGATGGAACACCAAATGCACACTTGACGGGGTTAAGCTTGAGGTTGTACCTGCGAAGCCTCTGGAAGAATTTCCTCAAATCCTCGACGTGGTCGGCCTGATGCTTTGATTTTATGATCACATCATCTATGTAAACCTCAATCTCCTTGTGTATCATATCATGAAATACAGTAGTCATCGCTCTCATATAAGTTGCCCCAGCATTCTTCAACCCAAATGGCATTACTCGGTAGCAATAAGTTCCCCACGGCGTGATGAAGGCCGTCTTTTCTGCATCTTCTTCATCCATTAGAATTTGATGATACCCGGCATAGCAATCCATAAAAGATCCAATCTCGTGCTTGGCACAATTATCGATTAAAATGTGGATATTGTGTAGTGGGAAGTTATCCTTCGGACTTGCTTTGTTGAGATTGCGGTAATCGACACATACTCTGATCTTGCCATCCTTCTTCGGTACAAGAACGACATTAGCCAACCAGACAGGATATCGAGTGACCCGAATAATCTTTGCATCCAACTGCTTGGTAATTTCTTCTTTAATCTTCACACTCATATCAGTTTTGAATTTCCTCAACTTTTGCTTGACGGGTGGGAACGCTGGATCAGTGGGCAATTTGTGGACCACTAAATCAGTGCTTAAACCTGGCATGTCATCATATGACCACGCAAAAACATCTTTGTACTCAATGAGTGCTTTGATTAACTCCTCCCAGATTTTTGACTCGAGGTGGACACTTATTTTAGTCTCTTGGACGTTGTCTGTGTCCCCTAAATTGACGGCTTCTGTGTCATTCAAATTGGGTTTGGGTTTTTCTTCGAAGTGAATTAACTCCTTACTAATTTCTTCGAAGGCTTCATCCTCTTCATCATATTCTGATTCGTAATCACAATCTACTTCTTGAACTATCATTTCGGAATCAGATTGATTTTTAGGACTGGGCTGAGGATTCCTTATGCACGCCATGTCATTAATACCAGTATAAAGAGAACTGTACAAAAAAAGAAAAGAAGAAAACAAAATTAAAATAAAATAAGGAATAAAGAAGAAACTTTTTTATTTTATTGAATTACGGGATAACAAGGTTTCACACTTTGATGAACACAACAAAAATAAAAGAAATCTGGACTACAACCCTGGAATAATCCAGAAAATAGGAAGGAAAATCAGAGCCAACTACCAAGACTCCCTCCGAATGGGAAAAGGAGTAGCCATCCAATTGTTGATTTTTGCCTTTGGCCCCACAAACTGCACATCTGCCTTGCTAGACCCCTCCCCAACTTCTACCATGTTGATTTCGGCGAATAATCTTTCAAAGCCTTCATTTAAGTCTCCATCTACACCAATCAATGGCCCTGTAACCTTGGACAGCCATTGCTTTTTGATGCTTGGCCTGACAAAAGATCTGGACAGGCGCGGGATTGGCTTGGGAAGGACCCAGACTCATTTCTTCAACTTTCGGACCTGTCTCACATCCGCCAATGTAGGCTTGAACCCCAACCCAAAGGCATCCAGATTTTTGGGCAAAGAAACCGGTTGAACAATACCCTGAAGATCAGCCCCTAAACCTTTGCCTGGCACAAACCCGTTTTTCAACATCTCCGAGGCTACCATGACAGTTGCAGCTGCTATTTTGGGGAGTGGGATGCTTTCACCCTCGGGAACTTTGTCCACTGAAATCGTATCGAAGACCTGGTAAACCCAGGGCCCCTTGTCATCGTCAGTCTCTATGAAGGGTACGATGGCATCACTTACGGCGCTTGCATTGTCTTCCCCATGTACTACGATCTCTTGCCTATCCCACTCGAATTTGACCATCTGATGTAATGTAGAAGGCACTGCTTTGGCGGCGTGGATCCAGGGTCGCCCCAACAGAAGATTATATGACACTGCCACGTCTAACACTTGAAACTCCATGGTGAACTCGACCAGACCAATTGTTAATTCAATTACGATGTCACCCACTATGTCTGTACCACCTCCATCAAACCCTCGAACATAGATGCTGTTCTTGTGAATTCTATCACCATCGACCTTTAGTTTATTCAACGTGGTCAAAGGACAGATATTGGCACTGGACCCATTATCAATTAGTACTCGAGTTACTACCAAGTCTTCACACTTCACGGTTAAATAAGGGGCTCTATTATGTTCTGTACCCTCCACTGGCAACTCATCGTCTGAAAAAGTGACCCTGCTGACTTCGAAAATCTTGTTTGCTATTTTCTCCAGATGGTTCATAGAGATCTTATCCGAAACATGGGCTTCGTTCAGAATTTTCATCAATACTCGGCGGTGCTCATCTGAATGGATCAACAAGGATAACAATGAGATCTGTGCCGGGGTCTTCCTCAACTGCTCCATAATGGAGTAATCTTGCGCCTTCATTTTCTTTAAAAATTCTTCTACCTCTTCCTCGGTAACTGGATTCTTGGTCGCTACTGGATTGACCCTTCTTAACTTTGCTGGAGCGAAGCACCTTCCTGAACGAGTTAGACCTTGGGCTTCACACACTTCTCCTTTGACTTCTTTCCCTTTGTAAATCACTGTCACCTGTTCATAATTCCAAGGAACAGCCTTGCTGTTGATCACTGGAAGCTGAGTTACCGGTTTTATAATAACAGGCTCTGTGTGAGCACCCTTCACGACCACAACAGGTTTACTTGCGACCCCCGACACTACCACTTTAACTTTCTCTGGTTTCACTGCAACAATGCTTGATGACCCTCTCTCGGCTACCACAACTGGCTTATCATCTACCCCTCTCAACTGGACCACAGATTTCCTACTGGTTACTTTTTCCTTTGAGCTGATTTCACTGGAACGGATCATCATTACCGTCTGTGAGGGCTTCCTAGGATCCCCCTCTTTGTGTATCAACTCAATCATGTGTGTCTCATGGTGAGCTGGCAGTGGATTCTAATTAATATTTGGTGTTTCTGGGGCTTGGACCTCGATCCGATGAGTATCGATAAGCTCTTGTACAGCTGTTTTTAGTTTCCAACACTTCTTTGTATCATGCCCAGGGACCCCTGAACAGTACTCACAACTCACCGAGTGGTCAAGATTTCTAGGGGGAGGATTTGGCATTTTAGGCTCAATTGGATTCAACATGCCCAACTGCCTCAATCTGTGGAAAAGACTGGTATATGATTCCCCCAGTGGAGTGAAAGTCTTTTGCTTCTGTGACCTCTCGTTCTTGAGGGCTGGGTTTGGTCGGAAACCTATCCCGCGGGGATTTCTGTAGGCCCTTGGGGGTAGATATGTGTTTTGTGGAGCTGGGTATGGATTTTGTGGAGCCGGCGCACGCCATTGTGCGGGTGCCGGGGTTTGGGTATAGGCTTGTGCATGATGGACAGAAAAATGGGGATCTGGCTGTGAGTAGTAGTGTTGTGGAGGGGTATATGAAGTGTGGGGGTAATTTTGGTGGTAGGTTCGTGATTGGCTATAGTAGGGTGACGGGCCTCTAGATTCGAACCAGGATCCGGACTCAACAGTCATGACATCTTCTTTCTTCTTTTTCCTGAGCACACCCCCAGTGCTGCTTTGGATGGCCTGAATGGTCGCCTTGATCGCTGAATAACTCATGATTTTGTTGGACTTAAGCCCCTCCTCGACCATGCCTCCCATTTTTACAACCTCATTAAAAGATTTGCCAATTGCGGACACCAGATGACCGAAGTAGGTCGGCTCCAAAGTCTGCAAAAAGTAATCAACCATCTCGCTCTCTTTCATTGGGGGATCCACCCTTGCTGCTTGCTCCCTCCACCGAAAACCATATTCTCTAAAGCTTTCACTGTGCTTCTTCTTTAGTTTAGTCAAAGATAGTCGGTCTGGAATGATCTCAAGATTATACTGAAAGTGACAAGCGAATGCTTGTGCCAGATCATCCCATGTGTACCATCTTCCGTGATCTTGGCGGGTGTACCACTCCAATGCTGCTCCACTCAAACTCTGACTGAAGTAAGCCATTAGAAATTCATCCTTTCCTCCGGCTCCCCTCATCTTACTGCAAAAACCTCTCAGATGAGCCACCGGATCACCGTGTCCGTTGTACAAGTCGAATTTGGGCATTTCGAACCCTGCCGGTAGTTGTACATTTGGGAATAAACACAGATCTTTGTAATCCACGCTTACCTGACCTCCTAGCCCTCTCATATCCCTGAAGGATTGTTCTATGCTTTTCATTTTTCTTAACATCTCTTCCTGTTCAGGATTTCTGGCCGGTTTTTCTGCTTTCCCTGGTAGGTCAGAATATGGATCATGTGGATAGGTTTCGGGCGCTTTGAAGGTGAGCTCCGGGGGATAATACTGGTTGTCCTGCGCTTGGAACACAGGTTCACTAGGGGATTTATAGAGTGCAGCTGGTGGAGATGCCACAAAGACAGGGGTGGTTGGCGGAGGAGGGTATGGAATTGATTTTGGTGGTAGAGCTTGTGGCCAAAATTACCAAACCACAAGCTTGGTAGATATCACAAAGACATTTGGGATAGACATGATTTCCGGTATTGGTCCCTTCGATCTGGTTTGGTAGATATCACAAAGATATCTGGGATAGACATGATTTCCGGTATTGGTCCCTTCGATCTGGTTTTGTAATGGTAATGTGCCAGTATCCTCTAAATAAACTAACTACTTGAATGCTCTGAAATTCAACAAACTTGTTAGTTTTTAGAGTTTAACACATATGCAATTACACGTTGGGATGCAATGCACCTATACAATTAACTATTTTCTATCATGCATTTACTTTGGTTGCATGCGTCATTCCGGCCTCTCATAATTGTGCCCCTTTTTTAAGCTTCCTTTATTCTGTCCTTCTTTATTTATTTTTCATTTTCCCCTTTTTTTTATTTTTTTAGTGGTGGTCGAATCCTATAGAGATTGCCTACGTATCATGTCCCCGCATGAATCAGACCGTGCATAGTTCTGTCATGAGTGCGAAAAATAGAGACACTATTTTTGGATTTTTCAATATTCATTAGCAAAACATTTTATTACAAGGCAAAATATTTTTTATAGGAAACTGATAGGCTTGATACAGACCACAGACTTTATGCAAAAAGGGAAATACAAACTCCAACGGACAGTAGACTCTAAAGACAAGGAAAATACAGACTCAAACTATGAATGTCTCAAAGTTTTGAATTTTGGCGCCCGCAGGGCATCGTTCGGCCTTGCCGCGAGCTTTGGTGCAAGGCCCCTTTGCAGATCTTTCAAATCTTCCATGATCTGATGGACATAATTCATTATTGAAGCAAAGAAGGTGGTACAAGACATATCCTCACACGCTAGGCACTTTATGGTGATATAGTGCCCGATATCGTCGATTCTTCCCTTGATTTTGTCCCTTTCCATAAGCAATCGCTCTATTTGTTGATTCCGCATCCCCAACACTTGAGTGTTGTAAAAGAGTTGATCCTGAAACTCATTCATCTGTTTCTTCATTCGGGCCATCAGATCATAGTAGCACTTCCTATCTGTTCTGGCATCTCGGGCTTGTCTGAATATCCGCTCTTCGTAGTCCCTCTTCATTTGTTGCATGAACCGTACTTGCTCTTCTGTCTTCTTTATCCATTTCACCTGGATTCTCGCTAGACCAACTTTATATTTTTCCAGGTCTTCTTGATACTCGAGGACTTTCTTCTTTAGACCGTTTATGAGCCTTTTCTCAGCCCGGCTTCTCTCCTGGCTTCTGGCAGCTATTTTCATTTCCTGGATTTGAGTTTTGAGGACCTCGTTTTCCTGAGCTAGTTTTCTCCTTTCTCCCTCATCTGTAGCGATATGCAAATCTTTCTCAAATTTCAAATCCATAACTTGCTTCTCCAACATTCCTATTGTCACCCTGTACTCGTGTTCTTTAGCCAACCAATCCCACTGTTCTTGTGACGCCTTGACGAACTCCTGGAGATGGGGTCTTTTAGCCGGCCTTTCGTGCTCATGTTCTCTCTTGTACCAAGCAAGGTATCCTGGCGCCACTTCGCCTTTGGCCCAATCCTGCACGCAAGTATCTGCTTTTAAATATTGGCATTCACTCTAGATCTGACGGACTCTTGCTTCAGGAAACTGTCCGTCAGGGCTAATCTCAATTACCTGAGCACTAAGATCTTCCTCCTGTGGCACTATTTGGCATCTCCCGAGTAGTCTCAAAACCCGATATGGCGCGTAGGGCTGAATGCTCTTGAGACCCATCAATAGAAAGTGGGTCCTAGCTGCTAGCATATATATGACCTCATCAACGGGCAACCATTCTAGCGTCCACTGTATTTGGCTGGCAGTGAGGGTTCGAAAGTATGATGTCCACGCCGTAACTCCCTCGGGTAGACTGACCCCCTTGATTCTTGCTTGGAAATCTTCTATGCAAGTTTTCTTCGTGGCACCATAACTCAAGAGCTGGGAACGGTGGCAGAGATGCTCAGTCATCCATATTTGTAGCAACAAGTTACACCCTCGAAAAAGTTCCCTCTGGCTTTGCAGGCCGTGAGAGCTCGGAAGATATCAGATACTATCATAGGTGCAAGAATGCTTTCATCTTGAGTGAGCAAGGTACTGACGACCCCGGCTATTTTCAAATCAATGTTTCCGTCTTTCCTTGGAAACACCAAAGGCCCATAAAGGTTATCATAAAAGCCACTCGTCTATGCTCATCCCATTTCTGACGGTTACTTTTGCTGCATAACTTGTTACCCGAATTGTTGAATCCTCTGACATGACCGTATCTATCGTATATGAAGCGCGGATTACAAAAACCCGCTGCCAAGTCTGGGTTATGGACCGTCCTGGGTATTTTTAATGAATCTAAAAACCGATGCGCGGTGACAGTTCTTGGATCAACCAGGTATTTTTGCCTTATCAGAACTTCAACATTTCCGATGTACCCGGCTATTTCCTCCAAAGTCGCGGTGAGTTCAAAATCGGGGAAGTGGATGACATTGTGTGTCGGGTCCCAGCAGGTGACCAAAGCTCTTATGATATCCCCCCTAGGCTGGATTTCCAATAAACCCGTAAGACCTTTTAGATATTTCTTGACCTCATCTTGCCCCTTACCACCTAAATCATCTCACCATAGCCGCAACTCAAAAGGTATTTTAGTCATTATTGAAAAAGGTTCATTTTGCATCGTGCTCATCCTGCACATTTATTAAGGTGATTAAGAAAATAAAATTTATTTGACTCAACAAATTCACTATTTTTAATTTTCCACAGATTAAAAGAAGATCCGGTTCCGAACACGGCCTTTCAGCACTTCGGGAACGAAGACTTTAAGGCTGGGTGAGTCAACTGGTCAAAAATCCAAAAAATGACTAAAAGTGGCCGTTTATGCAAAGTCAGCCTTCTGGCATCCCTTTCGGGAACATTCGGCTATTTTTGCCAAAAACAACATTACTCGATTTATTACTGACTCTTTTTTTTCAAATTGAAATAAAAGACCCGGTTAAAAACACGACCTTTCAGCGTTTCCGGGAGGAAGATTTTAAGGTTGTGCCTGCAAACCATTTAAAAATGACTCAGGGTGGCTGTTCTTGTGAAAATAGCCTTCTGGTGCCCTTTTGGGGACATTCCGCTTATTTTAAGCAAGAATGGCGTCACCAGACTTATTTATGACGCATTTTTTTGATGTTTTTGTAAAAGGGAGGTTGGACCCGATTAGGGTTGCCTACGTATCCCACACCCTGTGAGAATCAAACCGGCGTAGTTCGGGAAAATAAACTATTTTTGAAAACAAGACCCTTTTGAGTGAAACAAACTATAAAAATATTTATTTCGGCAGAGTTTTGACAGCGTTCGAGCGTTGGTTTTCTAAAACTAGGCAGTCAACTCTCTATACTGTTATTTCTCTTTTTTTCAATTTTCTCGATATTCAGAAACCGGTCAGCACGCAGGCCCGAAACAAATAAATGCGCTGAAAACAAATAAGATGCATCAGGATGGTCTTTTTCATTTCAGGTTGCTAGTCCTAGACGGACCCAACTCCTGTGTTGAGTCCCCTAAGTCAAATGCAACATGATGCACATAATCGTTCCTACTAGGGATCCGGCATGAAGTCACGTTATTCTAGGTTCAAAGCCTAGGTATTTGTTATAGACTGTGTACCCGAGCGGACAACTCGAGTCGAGGAGGGGGCAACGTACCGGGGGCCCGCGAGATTGTCCGGCTTTGTAACTTGTCCGACCTCTTTCTTATTTCAGGGTATGACACTAACAGAATAGGGAGTCTCAACCAGTAAGCACATATCCGGAGGTAAGAAGAGAAGGGTTTCCACACAGTTTATATACAGTTCAGATAATATCAAAGCAGTAAAAGCATCATTTAGCACATTAGGCCCAAACATGTAAAAAAATCACATAAAACCAAATATAACAATTTATCTAAGCTCGAATTCTTGAACCCTGAACTAGAGATTCTGGGTTCGGTCCCCAGTAGAGTCGCCAGAGCTGTCACACCTCCTTTTACCTGCGCCCGCAGGGGCATAATGGAGTTTTTCAAATTAAAGGACAATCGAAACGGGATTTATTATTTAATTCAGAGTCGTCACTTGGGAGATTTATGGTGTCCCAAGTCACCGGTTGAATCCCAAATCGAGGAAAAGATTGACTCTGTATTACAGTCCGCGAACCAGAAACCCGGATAAGGAATTCTGTTAACCCGGGAGAAGGTGTTAGGCATTCCCGAGTTTTGTGGTTCTAGCACGGTCGCTCAAATTTCATATTCAGCTTATTTATCTGATTTAATAGATGTTGAACCTTTGTGCAAATTTTAACTTTTTACTGCTTTTATTATTATTATTTTTAACGAGAATTGCGACGTCGTGAAAACACATCTCGAACCACGTCACATCAATGCACCCGTGGTTATTGACACATTTCGACTCCGTTGAGATTTAGATTTGGGTCACATAAATGTGCACCCGAGTTTAAGAAAGTAAATTATTAAAAGCGCGTCTAAAACAATCTAGCGATTTATTAACTTTGAGGGAAGCCAAATTCGCTAAAGGGCGTGTCCCGAGGTCTAACATTTTTAAAGAAGTAGTTAAAGAGGGCTACACAATTTGTGATTTTATTTGGCGCGGCGCACCTCGTATATTTTAAGGACTGATCCTAAAGCGACTATGATTTTTCTAATTATTCTTGTCTCTAAAATAAAGAAAAGAAATCCTAATTAATAACGACTATATTTGAGGTCAATGGATTCACGATACTTGAACTGTCATCCAGCTTGGGCCTGAAGCACAGCCCGTTTAAATGGACCAAAATCCAGGCACACACGAGAGCAAACCAGTCTTAGGCCTGAGCCCAGGTTTACACGGGCGTTTAATTAAAAACAAACTTGGGCCGCCTGAAATGCATCGGAGCCCAGTCCATCCGAGATAGGCTGTTAAGCCTTGATCACCCATTCAAAATGAATTTCAAGTATTCATGGACAACTTCAAGTTACTCGTATTTCACCATTTACAACAAAGGAAAAACGTGATTCACCTATTCAGATTGATGAAACAACTGACCTTTCTGATTTCAGCTTAAAGCTCAGATTATTTCTACTTATCTTTTGATGAGCTATTGGATACTATTAAGGTGAAAGAAAACATATATTGAGAATGTTAAATCAATGCTCAAATGATTCAGGGTTTCATGCGAGTTTGCTGTCAGTACACATGAGAATTCAAGGACTCGAAGTGGTTTCCTATTCAACTGCCTTCTTACTTTAATAATCAAATTATCATGAACAAAATGAAACTAGCCAAAACTGAAGGATAATTTCAGCTAACATTATTACAGTTCGAGAACTCTATACTAAACATACAAACTAAGTTAGCTATAGCTAATTTCATTCCACACTCATCAATCTAACCAATTAACAAACACGAGATCCTAAAGCTGACTGACAGTCAGTTGCAACATATAGTTCAAATTAACCTAGGGCAATCCCAATTAACGGTCCACATTATTACAACCTAGTCTATTGCTCAAATCAATACCATCTTAATCAACTAGCAACAAGTAATAATTTAAACAACTTAAACTATATCAGATAACATCCAAAGTGCAGAGATTTGTTATCAATTTTCATTTCAACTTCAACTTGGAGTTACATGGAAGCAGATCAAGGAAGTGTACTTGAAATTGGAACAGAAATAAAGTAGAAGAAAGATCAGCCGCAGCAGTAATACGAGCAGCAATACAATAGTAGTTCACATCAGCAATTTGAAGTTCCAAATAGCCACAAACAGACTCAACCGAGCTAGAGTTAGGCCAAGATTCAAGCTTTCCAGTCTTAAAGCTTTAGAAACTGATTTTTAAGACCCTCTCTAACTGATTAAAGACTCTCAAAAGTGATCTCTGAAACTTGAAGCAGAGAGTTTTAAAACTGTTTATGATTCTCAGGGAGCTGGACTACTGGCTGAGAATCTTGACAAATTAATTAAGGCAACCATAAAAACTCTCTCCTTCTCCTCATATTTTTTCCTCTTCTAAGGTCTGCCCAAAAGAAAAGCCAGACCAGACTAAAAAAAAGATCCCCCCTTAACTCTGTCCAGACCCCTATTTTATACCAAACACTGACCTTGCCCCCCTCTCAAAAGTGCTCAGGCAGAATTCACCCACTAATTCTGCTCATGATCTTCTTTTAATTCCACTAGAGTATGTCTTTTCCTTATTTAATGTTCAAACAGGCATGGGCCACATATTTTAATCAATCCCTTTTAAGCCTTCCCCTACCATTATATTTTGTTCCCCATTAGCACTAAACAAATGCATTAGTTTAATGTTAATTAAGTGCTTTACTGACATCCCACTTAGCAAAACCATTTTGCCAACTTTTAAATCCCAAAACTACCCCTGAAACCCCTGTGTATTACTGCCCTGCCCTAAGCTTCATTGATCTGTTATTAAAACTCTATAAGTTTTAACCCTAACAACTAATTTCTAATTTATCACTAAATTACTACAGCTATAAACCAATTCCCACTATCAAATTCACACAGTGATTCAAAGCAGAAGACCAGATCATTTCAAACATGGCATCAATCAAAGGGAATGAGTTGATCATATTAGGAACCAATCCTGATCAACTCAAACACAATGATTGAGCAGGGATTCAATAATACAAGCCAAAATTGAAGTAGTATGAATCAAGGAAGGAGGTTCATGCGAACAACTATAAAGAATAGGAGGTCAAACCAAATACAGGGAACGAGCAAACACAACTCTAATTCAAGTATATACAAGATGCAGGATGGTAAACATACTGGTATGAACCAAAGGTTGAACTATTATCATGTTAACATAAAATTCAAGCCTAAAAGACTAATCGACGATGCTTATTCGATTGATTACATAGGCTATAACATTTAGCAGTTAACAACAAATAATCAGAATAAATAGACCAACAAGTGATTCGAGTGGTATTGACAAAAACAGGGAACTTATAAACTAACAAATTACATGGCTAATAACATATTCGACCATGAACAGAAGAAGACTCGACCAAATAGAAAGGTCTGATTGGAGAAGAAGAAGAAGCAATGAACAAAACCTGGATTATAACTAAACTAAACACAATTAACCGTAACAAATATAGAACAAGAAAGAAAGGAGAAAAAAAATACCTTAACAAAACAGAAACTAGACGAACCCAGGTCGAACTCTTGACTTGAATTTTTGAGGTCGAACGGACCTTAATCGAGTGTTCTCAACGGAGAACACTTCGACTAAGGTCGATTAGATGCCCAAATTCCTTTAATTTTGGACAAAACCCAGGTTTGGTCTTTATAGGGGTCTTGGTTCCATTCGGGGTTCGAATGGTTCTAGCAAGATTCGAACCAGGCCAAAGGTATTTTGGGCACGAGGGAGGTCAGGGGGTGCCGTGGTATGAGTTTGGGACTGGTTGGGGTAGGTTTAGGTTTTGCTCGAATCTTCGATTGATGATTCGAGAAGCTAGAGGTTGATTCGAGGCCAACAGTTAATGGATTCGTAACGAGGGTGGTCAGATGGCTTAGGGGTGTTAATTTTGTGACCGGCGGCGTTGTTGCTGCCGGGTTTCAGGCGAAGGTGTAACAATGGCGGCTAGGGTTTGGTCTGGTTCGTCTCTGAGCTTGAGAGAGAGACGATGGAGTGAGGGATTAGGGTTATATACGGGAGGGGGCGTTTGATCTTGGCCATTGGATCAATCATGATCAACGGCCTGGATCATTTTACTAATAGGAAACGACATCGTTTGTCCATGCTACGAGACCGGGGTGAAATGGACCGGGTTATGGGGGAAGCCTGGGACCGTTATATCAAAAGGAACGGATGTTTCAGATTTAATCACCTGAAACAGTGTCGTTTGAACCAATGCTGGGGCTGAACTGGACCGTTTGATCTGTTTGATCAACAGTTCAGATTTGAGACGCCTAAACGGCGTCGTTTGAGTCATCTGAGAGATCAGGCATATTGGACCGTGTAAATGAGGTGTTTTGGGACTGATTTTGGGTCCAAAAAAATGGCCCAATTCCGAATGTGTTTCTTATTTCACTTGTTTTTCCTTTCTATTATTTTCCTTTTTAATTCCTAATTACCAAAAATTCTAAAATAAGTTGTAAAACCAAAATTAAATTAAAAATATTAATTAAACCTAAATAATAATTGACACACAAGATTAAATATTAATTAAAAAACAAAATCACACAATTGGACAATAAAACGACAAAAAATGCAACAAATACATATTTTGTGATTTTCTTTCTTTTAAAAACAAAACATGGTTCAGTTAATTCCTAAGTGCACAATTAAATTCTAAATGTACATGCAACATATATTTTTGTATTTTTAATTAATTAAAACAAGATAAACATTCACAGACAAAAATACAAACAATTATCCAAAGATGCCACGCAAATTCTTAAAATTGTACCTAAAGGACATTTGTTTTATTTTTTTGATTTCTTTAGGAGTAGTTTATGTGAAGCAAAAATCACGTGCTCACAGTGTTGACACCGAAAAAGCCAGAAGAATCATGTATGAAGTGCACACGTGAGTGTGCGGACCCTACATGAATGGGTACATTTTGGCAAAGAAAATCCTTCGAGCAGGCTATTACTGGATGACTATGGAAAAAAATTGCTTCAGTTTTGTCTGGAAATAAAATGAGAAGTTGCCGTTTGCATTGCTGGGGTATCGCACAACTGTGTGCATATCAGTCGGAGTGACCGCATATCTTTTGGTTTATGGCATTGAAGTCGTGATACCTGCAGAATTTGAAATCCCTTCTCTTCGGATCATTGTGGAAGCTGAGGTTGAGGACAATGAGTGGGTCAAAACCCGCCTGGAACAGTTAACCCTAATAGACGAAAAGCGAATAGCCGCTGTCTGCCACGGGCAGTTGTATCAACAAAGAATGGCCCGTGCTTGCAACAAGAAAGTGCGGCATAGAAACTTTAAAGTGGGGAAACTCGTTTTGAGATGCATTCTCCCTCATCACCAAGAGACAAAAGGAAAGTTTGCTCCTAACTGGAAAGGCCCATACATTATCAGAAAATTGTTGCCAAAAGGGGCGTTATACCTGGGAGACATCGAAGGAAATGACCCCGCAACAACTGTAAATGTAGATGCAGTCAAAAGGTATTATGCTTAGACTTTCAGCATCAACAACATTATCCGATTGGGATGACGAAGGCTTTCATTCTCTCTACCCCAAACATTCTAATCCTTTGCTAACTTTTTGAGCCGGTTATCTTTCTTTCATTACCCTCTTTGGAACTTGAAAACGTTTGTGAAAAAAAAACAACAACAAAAAAATGTTTCCCTGAACTACGTTCGACTTGATTCCGAAAGGATACGTAGGCAACCTCTCTCTGTGGTTCAGTCACACCAAAACAAAATTCCAATTTCCCCCAAAAGTGAAACTGGGGCAGATGTTATAATGTTTCGGTGATGATCCCGCCTGAACAGCTCCAAAGTTGTAATTCGATCCAAATTCTTTTTACCTAAACCTTGTTCAAGTCCTTCCGATTAATCAGTGAAAGATGTTCAAAATTGGAGAACGCAGTTGTTTGGATCCGATGCAATCAATATGAGAGAAATAAAATGAGAGTGTCTTATTGGTGAAAACCTACAGGCACCGTTAGGCGATAGTGAGCAGAGAAATTGAAATGAGAGAGTCTTGTTAGTGAAAATTCGTAAAAGAGCACTATAAGGCGACGATAAAAAGAGAAATGAGAGAGGTCCATTGGCGAAAACCCGCAAAGGGCGCCATTGATTGAAAAAAGAGAATCCCTTGTAACCATTGGAACTGAAAGAGTCCTGGCAAGGTTCCTTGGTTTCGAGATATGGATTATGATGGGTTTATGAGAAGTTGGGTAGTCGCGCAGATCAGGTATCCAGTCCAAGAAGCATGTCATATCTAGTGAAGTCTGCATGCACCCCAAATAAGTTCTTCTTTCCTTCCCCGAAAGGGACACTTCCCTTTAAATTCATTTTTCCTGTCCTTTGTTTACTTTTCTTTGAATCCCTTTTTGGTCTAAGTCTGTTCCGAAACTAATACAAAGAAAAGGTGGCAAGATTGGTTTTACAGGGTTCTGCTTAACAAAAGCCAAATCTAAAGAAAAGCACCTAGCCTCAGCGGGTGCATCAAGTCGATCCCGACTAGACATGATGGCCGATGCTCCGAAGCCAAAATTATTGAAAATAAAAGAAATCTAAAGTCAAATACCCATAAAGGTAGAATAAGATGAAAAGACCAAAGTCCCACACGGGTGAACCGTCGTGTGAAATTTTGGAAAGTTGAGGTCCTCGGTTTTAGAAGAGAGATCGATCTCCAGAAAGCCAGCAAGTAACAGAGATTCTCACCAAAAGAGTTGGGCCAAGATCAAGTGATCAAAAATAATCAAGTACACAAAACCAACCACCGTTTCAAACTAACAATTGTTCTTTGTTTGGAAACATGAAATAGGTGCAATTCAAAGAAACCATGCAAGAAGTAGGTGCAGCCAAAAGAAACCGCGCAAAGGCTAAAAACAGCTTTGCAACAACGATCCATAAAGGGAAGTTCCCTCCAAAATCTTTCTTGCATTTACTCATCCCATGCAATAAAAAGAGAGAAGAAAACAAAATGAAAAAAAAACAAGAAGAAAAATTCAAAAAAAAAAATGGTATCTTAGGACCCCCAATCTCAATTTTTACGCTTTTCCAACATACGGTCTCCACTCCCCAGTTGAGTTTTATTTTTAGACATAGGGTCTCCACTCCCTAGTCATCTTTTCCAACGTAGGGTCTCCACTCCCTAGTAGAGTTTATTTTAGAGATAGGGTCTCTACTCCCTAGTCGCTTTACCAACATAGCGTCTCCACTCCCTAGTTGAGTTTATTTTAGACATAGGGTCTCCACTCCCTAGTCGCCTTTTCCAATGTACGGTCTCCACTCCCTAGTTGAGTTTTATTTTTAGACATAGGGTCTCCACTTCCTAGTCGCCTTTCCAACATAGGGTCTCCACTCCCTAGTCGCCTTTCCAACATAGGGTCTCCACTCCCTAGTTGAGGTTTATTTTAGACATAGGGTCTCCACTCCCTAGTCGCCTTTCCAACATAGGGTATCCACTCCCTAGTTGAGTTTATTTTAGACATAGGGTCTCAATTCCCTAGTCGCCTTTCCAACATAAGGTCTCCACTCCCTAGTTGAATTTATTTTTAGACATAGTGTCTCCACTCCCTAGTCGCCTTTCCAACATAGGGTCTCAACTCCCTAGTTGAGTTTTATTTTAGACATAGGGTCTCCACTCCCTAGTCGCCTTTCCAACATAGGCTCTCCACTCCCTAGTTGAGTTTATTTTAGACATAGGGTCTACACTCCCTAGTCGCCTTCCAACATAGGGTCTCCACTCCCTAGTTGAGTTTATTTTTAGACATAGGGTCTCCACTCCCTAGTTGCCTTTCCAACATAGGGTCTCCACTCCCTAGTTGATTTTATTTTTAGATATAGGGTCTCCACTTCCTAATGTGCTCTTCCAACATAGGGTCTCCACTCCCTAGTTGATTTCATTATAGATATAGGGCTCCACTCTCCAATCTCATTTTTCCCAAGGATACTCTATCCTGATTTTATTGCTTTCTATAAAGAAATAGTTTAGATTTTGTTATAAATAACTCATGAAATTTTCCTAGTAAAAACTGGGGCAGAAAAATTTCGTTCGTTTATTTGCTTTGGTGCCTAAACAGGTTTTTACCGTAAGGCACAAGGTTCGAGATGACCAAAAGAAGAAGTCTCAACCCAAATAAAAGAAAAGAAGAAACAAGAAAAAGAAGTTGAACTCAAGGTGCAGAAGCCGAGAAAAGATGCGGAAAACTCAAAATTTGATTGAAGTCACAAGCGTTCCAAGTCCCGCCTTGATCCAAAAAAGCTAAAGAAGAATGAATTTGGCAGCTGCAGCTAATGAGCATCAAGATTCGGATCAGAGCCCGCAGGAAGAACCAGCCAAGACTCAAGATCAAGCTTCAGAAGATTTATAGATAGGAATCATGTAACTCGTAGTTGATAGGATTAGCTAGTTTAACTTTTCATCTTTTATTTTAGTGTAATAAGGAGTTCAGCAAGCAGTAGTAGTAGCAGCAACAGTGAAATCACAGCTTCCTGGCAGTTCCAGCTACCGAAACTTCCAGAACTATACTGACCTGATTCCTTTATAGCCAAGGATATATAGGAAACCTCTGAAGCAAGGTTCGGTCAGGCTCTTTCCAAAAAAATGCTTCTCATGGAGTTTCAAACGGGCAAAAATTTCTCATAATTGCTCATTTTATCTTTGCCCGAAAACTCATCGTGTTTCCGATCAAAGAGGGGGTAGCTGTGAGCATGTGATTTTTGACCTATACGAAATACTCCTACAGAATCCCAAGGAAATAGATTTTTCTATTAATTATTTGCCATTTTAGGATTTTTTTGTAGAATTTTCTTAATTATTTGCATTTTTCTGTGCATGTTTAATTTTTATTTAAATCGTGAAAATACAAAAATACTCTGCATTTGAATTTAGGATTTATTTTTACATTTTTAGGTTAATTAGTATATTAATTATTTTATAAAAATGAAAAAAATTACAAAAAATGACTCATCTTGCATTTTTACCATGTAATTTTAAATTTCATAGTTTCTTTATTTAATTTAGGAGTTAATTAATTTTTGTAAATACTATGATGAGTAATTAGCTTAATTTTGTAAATTATTTTAATTTAAGAGTTAATTTGGTTTGTTAATTAATTTGAAAAGGAAAAAGAAAAATTGGAAATTGAAAAAAGGAAAAGAGGATCAGAAGGTCTGTTTAGAGCCAATTCAACAGGCCCAAATGAATTCCAAGCCCAAAACCCAGTCCCATACACGGTCCAAGTTTTCAGTCAATGAGACCTTTGAAACGACGTAGTATGGGGGCAATACTACGTCGTTTTGAGTTTGATTGGATTAAGTTAATCCTGTCCCCTCGTTTCATCTCATCCAACGGCCTTGAAGTTGTTCCCCATTTTACTTAAAATTGTCCAAACATTTCAGATCTTCACTTCACTTCCTCACCCAGTTCTCTCTGTAAACCGTAGACCTGCCGCCCTAAATCTCTTCACCATCTCCGGCCAGCGGTGGAGCCCAATCGACCCCAAATATTTACCACATCACCACCACACACACCTGATTCCCAATCCACCACCACATCTCCTCAAATCCTCACCAAATCAGACCAGTTTTGGATCTAAAAAAAAGAAGAAGAAAAAAAGAAAAATATCCCAAGTCCTCGATGAATGATTAGGGCTGAAATTGGTATTGTTCGTCTGTTCTCGATGAGAACACGCGATTGATGCTAATTTCAGTTCAAATCGAAGTCAGCATGAGGTTTGTCAAGCCCTGTCCGTCTACCTATTTAGGTATCTCCTTTCTTTTCTCATTTTTCTCTGTCCTTTGTTTTGTTCCCGTCTTCGTCTCCTTCTGATTTCTTTCTTTTTCTTTATTATTTTTCTGTTTTAAATCATTTTCTGCTTGCATGTTTAGAATTAAAATAATACTAGTTTAATAATACAATTTACGTTTGTTTTGATTTCGTGTTTTGTTTTGATAATTTTTTTTTGTTTCGAAGGAATTCTGATATTAGGAGTTTGCAAACTCCATTGGCCTGTATTTCTTTTTTTTTTTGGTTTTTGAATTGGAATTGGGGTTTCGTGGGTCAGGAACCCAAAGAGGGGGAAGGTCAATTCTGGTTGTAAGCTCAAGGTCTTTGGTTTGGTCTTTGGGTCAACTTGACCCATGTTTGGTTCCTGAAGGTAAATAACAGAGGGTTAAAGGGTAGTTTAAGGAATTTAATAAAGGGAATCTTCAAAAACTATCTGAGAAACTTCCAGGAAGGTGGGGTTGGGGTTAGTTTTAACAAACAGGCTAAAAATTGGGGTCTGAAGTGGTTTGATAAAATTGGGGAAAGGGTTAATTGATAAAATGGGGAATCAGTTCTGCTGCCCTAGGACTTTCGATATAAGGTTGCTTTCTTTCATTTAGAAGTAGAGATTAGAACCTGAAAAAGTTAGAAACGGCTGAAAATAGATCCTCACTGATAAAGCTTGGAAAATTAGAAAGAAAGGAGAAAAAATCTCTCAATCATTGTTCCATTACAGTTTGTTTTCATATTTCTGGGAATTTTAAAAGTTCAAGCGGATTACTAATCTTCTGGGCTCAAAAGATGGGTGTAGCTGTGTGACAATTGTTGTTACTGCCTGTTTAAGAGCTGTTGCTACTGTTATTTCATTACTGAAGTTCTTTGTTTGTCTCTCATTGTTCCAGGTACTGTTCTTACTTTTGAAATGTCAAATCAGAAGCATTACATGGATTAAAATGAAGGAGTTTTCTGCTTGTCATTCTATTGTTATCTTCAGCATTTGATCTGTTTTTCTTTACTACTTTATGTTAATTGTTACTTCCTAGTTAGGGCTAAGTGTTGGTATTTACTCTTTTCTACATTAAAGCTCTGACGTTCAGCTGTTTGGGTTTCAAGTTTGTATAGATATTTTAGATGTAATTTTGGGAACTATGTTAAACTATGGACTGTGAGATTGACATATTTTAAGCCGCTGAACATTTTAGCATGCTTGCTATGATCCGGTAGATAGTCATGTTTAGGTAGCAAAAATTAAATAGAAAATGATTCATTACTAGTAAACTATTATGTGGTTAAATCATTATTGATGTTCAGTTAGAGCTGTGAATTCTATAATATTTGAATAATAGAATGAATTAGGTTTAGACTGTTATAATGTTAAGTACTGTATTTTTCAGAATAGTATTATGATTTAGCATCAAGATTGTGTTAAAATTCTGCAAAATGACTTGGGCTGTCATGAGTTAATATGGTTGTTGGGCCTCGAATGGCGCCTGACATAGGCCCAAATCGAGCAGCCCAGTCTCAAGTTAGGTTCTTCAGTTTTGGGCGTAACTGATTCATTTTCTTCTTTGAATTTTCGTTTAATGTATCACTTGAGATCAAGATGTTCATGGTGTCGTTTTGTTTCCCAGCTATTGTATGCACGTCTTACAGCTGGGGCTTTGAGGCTAGCCCAACTTTACTTTTGTTGATCCCGTTTTGTTTTGGGCCTTCCGTTGAGCCCAATTCCCTTTTCAAATATTGCCTTGTGTTCCTTTAAGTCCAGAATTTCCCCAAATGTTAGGCGATATAGTATTCTGTTTAAGCTATTCATGGCTGCATATTGAATTCAATTTGGTCAAAACTCAAAACTGCCTTAGTCCTTTTAATTAAGTATGGTTCCTTTAGTTACAGTGAGGTGTGCCATATCAGTAAAACATATAATTTATGGCCCTCATAAGACTAGACCAAGAAATCATTTTAAGAATAATTTGAGGCGTGCCTTGCCAAATAAGACCCCCAAGCCCATGGCCCTCATATAATTAATACTAACCCTTTAAAAATTGAGGTGTGCCGTCAATTGAATTTTCCATGGCCCTCGCAAACTTGTTATTAATTAGAACCTTCGTAGTTGCTTTAGGCGCGTTCTTTAAATTGACTTTTCTTACACAATTCGGGTGTACATTTCATGTGACTCAATTTCAATTCTCAACAATGTTAAATAGAACGTGTCGCGAACCGCGGGTACATTTCATGTGGTGTGGTTCAAGGCATGTTTTAAATAACGTTGAATCTTCCTAAAAGCGTTTTAAAATAATTAAAAGCGGTTAATAAGCTAAAAATGCACAATAGTTTAAAACATGTAATGAATCGGATAATAGGCCAATTTTAATAGTTTAAGTGATCGTGCTAGAACCACGGAACCCGGGAATGCCTAACACCTTATCCCGAGTTAACAGAATTCCTTATATAGAATTTCTGGTTCGCAGACTTTAAAATGAAAGTCGAATTTCCTCGATTTGGGATTTAAAATAATCTGGTGACTTGGAATACCATTTAAACTATTTCAAGTGGCGACTCTAATTTAAATAAATAATCCCATTTCTAATAGTGTCACTTTAATTGAAAAAACTCCCTTATATACCTCTCGGGTGTGCAAAAAGGCGGTGTGACACCCACTGGTAGAAAAGAAAGCCTCCACAAAACATCATAAGGATCACACATCCGTAGATTACTCCTCAAGTGATAACCTACTTGCTTAGCCTCAAAATGGCATCTCTTTATACCCCTTTTGCAGCCACAACTACTACGCAATTACTTAATCTTCCTGATTCTGAACTCATCAACAATGCATGAGAATCTAATCTATTCTACCAATGAAATAACATGAAAGAATCCCTCAAAACCCTCATAACTCCAGACCGTATGACATATCCACAGAAATTGAGCATCCAATAATCCTTTCACATCCCAAACAAAATCTTCCTGTCATATCAAAACCATCTGAACACATCCCACCGTCAAAACATAATCATCATTTAGCTATCCAACCATTCATCGAGCCACAACTCTACTCATAGGGACACTACCAGACATATAGGTCCAAAAGTATGTGCTCACATAATTGAAATCCCCCTCCTAAAGCTACAGTCAAAACTCAGCCTCAAGTCCTCCAGACTGGCCCATCGTCAGCATACAAAAATCACATATCGTACCTCGTCCATGGAATCACAAACCGTCGATGCACAGGTGATACCGAGAGCTCACATATGCATACGAGTGAGTGGAAGGATTTCAAAGAGATATGCTTCAAGCTGAATCAATGCCACATGATAAGGAAAGAAGGATGGGAAGTTTATCCTAAATGCCCTATAGCCTCTCGAAGATAGGTATAGACGTCATCATACCGATCCACAAGACTCTACTAGACACTTGCTCATGACTTGTAGAACCTATGAACCTAGAGCTCTGATACTAACTTGTCATGACCCAAAATCCAACTAGTCGTGACGGAGCCTAACCCAAACCGCTAGGTAAGCCAATTAGCAACAATCCAATTCAAATGAGATTTATTGAGAAAATAAATGATGAAGTAACTAAACTTTTAAATAAAAATTATAAGGATATTGGTAGTAGAAATCATGAGATTCTAAGATTTAGAGTCTAAAAAGTTGGTATGAAATAAATACATCATCTGTTCGAAATGTACATAAACAAATTTTTACAAATCTAAAGCTACCATGAGCAAGAGGCAGCTACAACCGGAACACAGGTACATCTTCAACGCCAGCTCCCGCCATACACAGCAACATCACCTCCAAAATCTGCATGTAAGGTGAAGAAGTGTAGTATAAGTACAACCGACCCTATGTACTCAATAAGTAACAAACCTAACCTTAGGTTGAAAGCAGTGGCGAGCTTGGAAAAAAGGTCAGAGTCTAACACTAATAGCCAAGAACAATTCGTTATAAGATAAGAGAAACAATACAAGCAATGGCTCAAAAATATGTTGCTCAGCTCGTTCTGAGTTACAGAAAAAAAGTTATGCTTCTCAGGTATAACAATAAAACCCAAATCTTTCACCGAAAACACCAAAGTACGAGTAAGTCAGAAAAACTGTGATTTTTCCCAAATAGCTTTCAATAATAAATAAGATGCTTCATTACCAGACAACATGAGGAAAGTACTTCTCTATGCCTATATGCCAATGTGCACGTGAAATCATGAATGTCACCAAAACCAGGTAGCATGAGAAAATGCATCTCTATGCTTATATGCCAAGTATGCATGTCAAATGCAATGCATCACAGAGATGAACTCATGTACTCACACTCTCAGAGTACTCAATCTCACTATCTCACACTTTCCACTTATCATGCTCAATCACTCAACACACTCAGTCACTCAGCACTGTATAGGGCAGAACCAGCCCAAACGCTAATAAATCCTGCTACGGCGCGCAGCTCTATCCCATCGTGAATCAATAACAACCGTGCTCACTGTAGGTGTGCAGACTCTGGAGGGGCAGATCCAGAACAAGCGCTATAATAAGCCAATTATGGCATATATCAGTAAAGTCTGCTGCGGCGTGCAACTCGATCCCATAAATATCACTCTCAAACAAGCGCTTGGCCTCACTCAATCATCAATTTCTCTAGTCTTTCGACTGACAATGTCATGAAGATTAGCCCAAACATAATGATATGATATATCAATAAATAGTAACAAAGCCTGAGATATAATATGCAAATGAATGAGTATAATTGAGTATGTAACTGTAATTTTAGAAAATAACTCCACATCATATATGACCTCAGTGGGTCCCAACAGAATAAGCATATAGCCTAAACATGATTTCTAACATGGATCACAGATCAATTGCTTTAACATGTAGAAATCTCATGGACAAAACAAGATTAGGTAACTACACACTACCATAGAAACAACCGAGCCCTAATTAAGACGGTGCACGCCCATACACCCGTCACCTAGCATGTGCGTTACCTCAATGCCAAACGCATAACATTTATATTCGGGGGATCATACTCTCAGCACCAAGTTAAGAAGTGTTACTTACCTCGAACAAGCCAAATCCAATACCGAGAAAGCCAAATAATACTCTAGAAATGCCATCCCATGCGTATCAACCTCCGAATGGCTCGAAACTAGCCAAAAACAACTCAAATACATCAAATAATGCCTAAGGAAACAAACTCAATCGATAAAGGTCGAATCTTTAATCAAAAGCCCAAAGTCAACCAAAAAATAAACCCGGGTCGCAACTCAGAACCCGACAAAACTTACAAAATCTGACAATCAATTCAATTACGAGGCCAACCATTCTAATTTCACTCAAATCTGACTCCGAATCGATGCTCAAAACTCAAAAATTTACTTTATGAAATATTCGAAAAATCCCCCCAATTACACTTTTGAAATCATCAACCAAATGCCAAAAATAAGGATAGACTCATGAAATATAATTAAAACAACGAGTAGAGAACACATACCCTAATCCTTATGTTGAAAATCGATTCAAACATTGCCTCAATCCGAGCTCCATAGCTCAAAATATGATAAAATAAACTCAAAATCCCCAAATTTGATGTTTTAATGCACTGCCAGGGGTCCCTCTTCACGTTCACCGTCCCCAACATCGGGATCGCGATTCAAAAAAAAATCTAACTCAATTTTTGATTACAAGTCCCAAATGACATAACAAAGCTATTCAAATTCTCGGAACCGTAATCCGAACCTAATATCATCAAAGTCAACTCCTAGTCAAACTTATGAACTTTTCAAACCTTTAAATTTTCAACTATCGCCAATTAGCGCTGAAAACTTCTAGAAATATCCACATGCAAATCTAGGTACACGCCCGAGTCCAAAATCACCATCCGAACTTAACGGAACCATCGAAACTCCGGTCCGAGGTCAAATACACAAAAGTCAAACTTGGTCAACGCCTCCAACTTAATGCTTCAAATATGAAATTCATTCTTCAAAATCAATTCTAAATAACCTGAAAACCAAAACCAACGGTTCACACAAATCATAATACATCATACGGAGCTATTCATTCCCTCAAACCACTGAGGTAAGGGCAACTGCTCAAAATGACCGATCGGGTCATTATAGATATATCATGAAGTTGTTTCACGTTGATATAGGCTTACAGTAACCTTTAGACTTCATGAGTAGTGTTTTCTATAAAACTTCAGCCTAAAACGTCTGAAGTTTCAAGGAATATAAGCTAAAACTTCATGCTGATATAGTATGAAGTTGTTTCATATTGATATAGGCTCATGGGAAACTTCATGTAATTTAACGTTGATGTAGGCTTACAGTAACCTTTAGACTTCACGAGTAGTGTTTTATATAAAACTTCAGCCTAAAACTTCTGAACTTTCAAGGATATATAAGCTAAAACTTCATGCCGATATAGTATGAAGTTGTTTCATGTTGATATATGCTCACAGGAAACTTCCGACTACATGAGTAGTATTTCCCAAGAAAACTTCAGCCTAAAAGGTCTGAAGTTTCAAGGATATATAAGCTAAAACTTCATGCTGATATAGTATAAAGTTGTATCATGTTGATATAGGCTCACAGGAAACTTTAGACTGCATAAGTAGTGTTTTCACAGAAAACTTCAGCCTAAAAGGTCTGAAGCTTCAAGGATATATAAGCTAAAATTTCATGCAGATATAGCATGAAGATGTTTCATGTTGATATAGGCTAACATGAAACTTCAGCCTAAATGGATAGTGTTTTCCAAGAAAGTTCAGCCCAAAAGGTCTGAAGCTTCAAAGTATAGAAAGAGAACTTCACACATATCTAAAAAATAACTTCAGACTATGGAAATTTTTAAAAAAATAGCTGGTAGTGTTTTCCTGAAAACTACAGCCTAAAAAGTTTGAAGCTTCAAAGATATATAACCTAAAAGTTCATACTAAAATTTCAAGAAACTTCAGATGTTTTATTCATTAACTGCAGGATGAGTTCAATTTCTTGTTGTTACTTTCAATATGAGATGGACTTTAGATACAAGTACTTGGATCATGATACAAAACTTGTTCTGGTCAATAAACGAGTATCAATCAACACTTTCCTGAAGAAAATTAATGAAGTCATAGATTTTGATGCAAACAAATATGAACTAAAAATATGGTTTGACATCAAATTAAAGACAAGTAAAGGGATGCTTGTAACTTCAGATGAAGAACTCAAAACCTGTTGTCATGACCCCAATTCCCCTCCGTAGGATGCCATGAGGGAACCTAATCTCTAAGACTATGTAAGTCTTACAATTGTGCAGAATAATTGAATATTAAGCTGAAACTCAAACCTCTACATCTGAAATAAATAAAAACTACAATTCAAAATAATTAAAACTCCCAAAACCAGGTAGAAATAAGTCACAAGCTCTAAAGAGAAATACTAAATATCTATATACATCAGAGTCTAATGAGGATAAGGGAAAACAACATAATAAAGGTAGATGGGGACTCCGAGGTCTGCGGACTCTGACAAATATACCTTTAAGTCTCCACGTACTCACTAGCTCACTGATATCTGGTCTAGTAGGATGTACCTGATCTGCACAAAAGATATGTAGAAAAGTAGTATGAGTACACCACAACATTACCCAGTAAGTTCCAAGTCTAACCTTGGAAGAGTAGGTATGAGGTCAGGTTAGGGCCCTACTGGAATTTATAAGAAACAAGGCAGAAGGTATAATAAGGTAATGAAATGAAAGAGAGGTGAAACAATGAGAATTTACGGAAGGTAATAACACAGAATCAAAGAAAAGACAATTATAACATGAAAGGAAGAAAAAATCTTACAAGTTAAAGAAAGACAACAACAACCAGTATAGCAAATAGAGGAAGTCAACATGGGAACTCCCGACGTACCGCCTCGTAGTCCCAAAAGTAAATATCTCACAATCTTTCCTTATATCACCGCAGGGTCCTTATAGTTTGTTTTAAAATTTAATTTTCCGAAATAGCATCCCACGTTTTATCCAACCTTATCTCACTGCATGACTTCTAGTAGTTCCCCTAGTAGCCACGCGTATCAAACCCACCTTATCTCACTGCATGCGTTTCAACACTCAGATTTTATACCACCGCATGCGTATCAATAATCACAACGGCACGATAGAAACCTCGTGCAAACAACCGCATGACAGAAATTTCGTGCAACAACCTAACAGTCATCTTAACAACAATCATGAAAATTAAGACATGACAACTTAAATAATCAAGGTTAACAAGTTCAAATAAGGAATCCCAAGTTAAATAATGAATAAGGAATCAAGAAAACGGGAAATTCAACTAGGCATGTAGTACATGTTGCAAACAAGAGAAAAAATAAGTAGACATGTAAAATTAGGCTAAACATAATGACTATACATGCTAAAGTAACTCAGCTAAGGCATAAAAAGGAAATAACTTAGATAAAAATCGAAATTTCAACATTTAGCCCGTGTGCACACTCGTCACCACGCGTACACTGCCCTCACATATCATAAATTGTCACAACAATACCAAATCCTAAGGGAGAATTCCCCAACACAGGGTTAGAAAAGTCACTTACCTCGAACCTCGCTCAATCAATCAATAAAAAGGCATTTCCCTTGATTTTTCGATTCCGAACGACCCAAATATAACCAAAAATGATTACTTACTATAAATATAACTATAGGAAACTAATTTAAATAATGAACTACGACTTTAGCAAAGAATTGAAAAATTGCTCCAAAAAGTCGACCCGTGTCCAGTCCCGGAATCGGGTAAAAGTCACAAAATCCGAATTATTCGATATCGAGTTCAGCCATACAAGAATTATCCAAATCCGACCTCATTTGGCCTTTCAAAACCCAAAAATTTGGCCTAAGAACTATACACCCTTTTCCCCCAATTTCTCGACCCAAATCCTTAATTAAATGGAGAAATTAATGATAGATTAGTGGAAATTAATCCAAAATGAGTCAAGAATACTTACCCAAATGTTTTCTGTGAAAATCCCCCAAAATCTTACCTCAATCGAGCTCTCAAAGTCCCAAAAAGAAAATGAGAGGGTCTGCTGCCCAGGTGTTTACACTTCGCGATTGCAGAAATATCCATGTGATCGCATAGAACAAAAATATGCCCCAACCATATGACCTATGTGAACGCAGTTGGAAGAACGCAAATGCAAATAACAAATTCCCATGCCTTGTGCGATCGCGGAGAGGCACACGCGTTCGCATAGAATAACACGCGTGAACCCTACTGCCTTATTTCCTCTTCGCGAACGCGTCCTAGCCCACGTGTTTGCGATGCTCTACCTGGAAAACTTACGCGATCATGTAATCCACCTTACAAATGCATGAAGTAGAAATCTAGCTGCCCCCAAACAAGCCATCGCGATCGCATAGATGAAAACCAGAAGTGGACACTATCAAATCTTCAGCACTCTTCTAAGTCTAATTTTCACCCTGTTAGCTATCTGAAATCCACACGAGGCGCCCGGGACATCAACCAAATATACCAACAATTCCTAAAACATCATATGAACTTAGTCGAGCCTTCAAATCACATCAAAAAATGCTAAAAACACGAATCGCACATCGATTCAAGCCTAATGAACTTTGAACTTCTAACTTTTCCATCTGATGCCGAAACCTATCAAATCAAGTTTGATTGACCTCAAATTTTGCACACAAGTAATAATTGACATTATAGACCTACTCCAACTTCCCGAGTCGGAATCCGACTCCGATATCAAAAAGTCCACTCCTGGTCAAACTTTCCAAAAATCATCCAACTTTCCAACATTCGCCGATTAACGCTGAAATGACCTACGGACAGGCTCTTAAGACCAAAATCACCATACGAAGCTACTAGAGCCATCAAAACTTAAATATGGGGTCGTCTTCACACAATTCAACATACGGTAAACTCTAACAACTTTAACTTCAAACTTAAGGACTATGTGTCCCATTCCACTCCGAAACTCTCCCAAACCGGACACCGAGCACCCCGGCAAGTCAAGTAACCACAAAATGAAATAGAAGAAGCAATAAATAGGGGATCAGAGCTAATACTCTCAAAACAACTGACCGGGTCGTTACATCTTCCCCTCTTAAAACAAACGTTCATCCTCGAGCGAGTATAGAGACATATCTTAAATGGTGAAAAACTGAGGATAATGGTTGCGCATATCATGCTCGGTCTCCCAAGTTCCCTCCTCGACTGGATGACCCCTGAACCTTCACTAAAGCGATGTTCTTCGACCTCAACTTTCGAACTTGCCAGTCTAAGATGGACACCGGCTCCTCAAAATAAGATAGATCCTTGTCCAACTAGATTGAGATGAAGTCTCACACAAGAGACGGATCGCTGTGATACTTCCGGAGCATGAAAATATGGAACACTAGATGAACTATAGAGAGACTAGGTGGTAGTGCAAGTCTGTAAGCCACCTCTCCAACGCTCTCAAGAATCTCAAAAGGTCTGATATAACTAGGGCTCAACTTTCCCTTCTTTTCAAACCTCAAAACTCCCTTCATGGGCAAAACACGGAGCAAGACCCGCTCCCCAACCATGAATGCAAGGTCGCAAGACTTCCGATCCGCATAACCCTTTTGTCTGGATTGGGCTGAACGAAGTCGATCCTGAATCAATTTAACCTTTTTCAAAGCATCCTGAACCAAATCTATACCCAACATCCTAGCATCACCCAGCTCAAACCAACCCACTGGAGACCAGAACAACCTACCATACAAAGTGTCATACAGGGGCATCTGAATGCTCGACTGATATTGTTGTAGGCAAACTCCGTAACTGTCAAGAATTGATCCCAAGAACCCCCCAAATCCATTACACATGCACGAAGCATATCATCAGATATCTGAATAGTGCGCTCGAACTGTCCATCCGTTTGAGGGTGAAATGTTGTACCCAACTCCACCTACGTGCCCAACTCATGTTGTATGGCTCTCCAGAACCGCGATGTAAATTGCATTCCCTTGTTATAGATGATAAATATCGGCACACCATGAAGCTTGACAATCTCGCCAATATAAACCTGAGCCAGCTTCTCTGAAGAATAAGTAGTAACCATAGGAATGAAATGAGCTCACTTGGTCAATCTATCCACAATCACCCATACTGCATCGAACTTTCTCTGAGTCTGTAGGAGCCCAACAACAAAAATCTATAGTGAACCGCTCCCATTTCCACTCTGGAATCTCTAACTTCTAAAGCAACCCACCCGGCCGATGATGCTCATACTTCACATGCTGACAATTTAGGCACCGAGTTACATACTCCACTATGTCCTTTTTCATCCGCCTCCACGAATAGTGTTACCTCAAGTTCTGATACATCTTTGCAAGATCTGGGTGAATGGAGTATCAGGAACTATGAGCCTCCTGAAGAATCAACCCACGCAAGCCATCTACATTGGGCACACACAGCCTGCCCTACATCCGTAATACACCATCCTCTCAAATAGTGACCTCCTTGGCATCGCCGTGCTGAACCATGTCCTTGAGGACACGTAGATGGGGGTCATCATACTGACGTTCTCTAATACGATCATAAAGAGAAGACTGAGAGACCACACAAGCTAAAACTCGACTCAGCTCGAAAACATCCAATATGAAATACTGGTTGGCTAAGGCTTGAACATCCAAGGCTAAAGACCTCTCTACTACTAGTAGATATGCTAAGCTGCCCAAACTCTCCTCCTTGTAACTCAAGGCATCGGCCACCACATTGGCCTTCATGGCATGATAGAGGATGGTTATATCATAGTCCTTAAGCAACTCCAACAACTTTGGTTGCCGCAAGTTAAGATCCTTCTGTTTAAATAGATGTTATAGACTCTGGTGATCGGTGTAGACCTCACAAGGGACACCGTACAAATAGTGCCGCCAGATCTTCAAGGCATGAACAATGGCTGCTAACTCGAGGTCGTGGAAAGGTAGTTCTTCAGCTCTCTAGATGCATAGGCAATCAACCTACCATCCTGCATTAACATCTCACCGAGACCAATGCGCGTCGCATCACAATACACCGCATAGGACCCCGAACCAGTAGGTAATACCAACATTAGGGCCATAGTCAAAGATGTCCTGAGCTTTTAAAAGCTCTCCTCACACTCCTCGGTCTACCTGAATGGAGCACCCTTTTGGGTCAGCCTGGTCATAGGTGCTGCAATAGACAAGAAAACCTTTACAAATCGACAGGAATATCCCGCCAAACCAAGAAAACTCTGAATCTCCATAGCTTAGAATGGTCTGGGCCAACTCGACATTGCTTCTATCTTCTTCGAATCTATATTGATCCCCTCACTCGATATTACATGACCCAAAAATTCCACTAAATCTAGCCAGAATTCACGCTTTGAAAATTTTGCATATAACTTATTTTCTCTCAAGGTTTGAAGCACAGTCCTCAAGTTCTGCACATGATCCTCTTGGCTCCGGGAGTATACCAGAATGTTTTCAATAAACACAATGATGAACGAGTCAAGATAGGGTTGAAATACACTATTCATCAAGTGCATGAATGTTGTTGGGGCGTTGGTTAGCTAAAAGACATCACAAGGAACTCGTAATGACCATACCGAGTCTTGAAAGCAGTTTTCGGGATGTCTGGCTCCCAAATCTTCAACTGATGATAGCCTAAACACAAGTCAATCTTAGAGAACACTCTGGCACCCTGAAGCTGATCAAATAGATCATCAATACAAGGCAATAGGTACATGTTCTTTACAGTAACCTTGTTCAGCTGGCGATAATCAATACACAAAGGCATATAATTATCCTTCTTCTTTACAAATAAGACTGGAGCACCCTAAGGTGACACACTGATCCGAATGAATCCCTTGTCAAGCACTCCTACAACTGTTCCTTTAACTCCTTCAACTCCGTTAGGGTCATACGATAAGGTGGAATAGAAATGGGCTGAGTGCCCGGTAACAAATCAATACCAAAGTCGATATCTCTGTCGGGCGACATTCCCGAAAGATCCACTAGAAATACATCTGGGTAATCTCTTACTACCGGAGCTGACTCGAAGGTAGGAGTTTCAACACTAACATCCCTCACATATGCCAGATACGCATCATACCCCTTCTCAACCATCTACTGAGCCTTTAGAAATTAGACAACCCTACTATGGACATAATCTAAGGTACCTCTCCACTCTAACTGTGGTAATCCAGCTTAGCCAACATCACGGTCTTGGCGTGACAATCAAGAATAGCATGATAGGGCAATAACTATTCCATACCCAAAATAACATCAAAATCTACCATACTGAGCAATAACAAATCGGCACTAGTCTCAAAACCACTAAGAACAACCAAACATGACCGATACACATGGTCAACAACAATAGAGTTTCCCACGGGTGTAGACTCATAGATAAAAGAACTCAAAGAATCACGGATACCCCTAAATATGAAGAAAAATAAGATGACACATTGAAATAAGTGGTGTCTGGATCAAATAAGACTGATGCATCTCTATGACAAACCGAAACAATACATGTGATAACAGAGTCGGATGAAACTGCCTCTATCCTAGCAGGAAAGGCATAATATATGGCTTGGCCTCCCCCTCTAGGGTGACCTATGCCTGCCCGACCTCTACCTCTAGCTGGCTGTATAGGTGGGATGGCAACTGGTGCTGCAACCATGGATTGAGAATCCTGAGGGCCCGGTGGAATACGCGGAGCCTGAGTAGCCTATAGAGGTGTACCCCTCCTGAGTCTGGGGCAATACCTTACCACGTGATGAGTGTCACCACACTCAAAATAAGCTCTCAAAGGACGTGGCTGCTGTGACTGGCTCGGTCCTGATCGGCTGGACTGATAGCTGTAAGCACCCCGTGCAGGAGTTGTACTAGATAACGGAGGTGCATAATACGGAGCTTGAGGCCTAGGAGTAGCCAGAGTACTGCTGGAAACTGGAAGTGCTGAATGATTAGGGCAACTCACATAGTCCCTACCATGACGAGTTGCAACTGGAGCACATGTACCACTGTATGTGCCAGGATCTCGAGACCTCTTAGTCTCTCTCTCCTCTTTCTCCCGAGTCAACATACCCTCCAACCTCCTGCAATCCCCATTACCTGCTAGTATGCAATGTCCATCTCCAACTCTCAGGCCATGCTAAATCTAATACAAGGTTGAGCCCCTCGATAAATTGACGAACCCTTTTTCGAATAGTAGCAACCAAGGCTAGCCCATTCCTAGCCAAATCACTAAACTGGAGCGTATACTCCAACTTGGTCATAGAATCCTGGCACAATTGCTTAAACTCTGCGTGCCAAGCATCTCTGAGACTCTGGGTAACATACTCCCTCAGAAATATATCAGAGAACTGAGTCCAAGTGAGTGAAGCTGCCTCAGTCGGACTACCCAACTCATATGCTCGCTATCACTGATAGGTCGCTCCTTTAAGCTGGAACGTGGTAAAAGAAACCCTACTAGACTCCGCAAAACCCATAGTATGGAGGATACGGTGGCACTCCTCAAGAAAACCCTGGGCATCCTCTGATGCCAAGCCACTAAAAGTAGGAGTGTGGTACTTCTTGTACCTCTCGATCCTGAACTGCTCCTCCTCAGAAACTACTGCCCTAGCCTCGAGCCGAATTAGGGCCACGACTGTATTGGTATAACCTCTAGAACCTAGTCAACCTGGACCCGTTGCTTTGGGGTACGGGCGACGGGAGTTTGTGCTCCTCCCCCGGCCTGAGATGTGGTAGGAGCAGGTGGTATCAACCCTGCCTGAACCAAAGTGCTGAACATACTCAAAAACTGGGCGAGAGTCTCATGGAGGGCTGGTGTAGCAACGGATATCTCAGGTACCTGTCTTACGACTGGAGCTACTGGTGGTTCCTTTGTAGCAGCTCGTACGGGTGCTCTGGATGTACCACATAGATGTCCTCGACCTCTAACCCGGCCCTGGCCTCTCACAGCTCTAGCAGGGGGCATGGGTGTCTGGTCATCCAATCCAGTTGTATGTGTCCACCATCTGTGACAGAATAGAAAGACAAAAAATTTAGAATCAGAAGTCAAAAATTTCGCACGATAAGAAATCAAAGAATTGAAGTTTTTTCCTAACAGTTCCACAACATCCCGAAGATAAGTACAGACGTTCCTGTACTGATCCACGAGACCCTACTAAACATGTTTTTTACTCATAACACCTATGAACCTAGGGCTCTAATACAAACTTGGCACAACCTTAATTCCCCTCCGTAGGATGCTGTGACGACACCTAATCTCTAAGACTAGGTAAGCCTAACAATTATGTAGAATAACTGAATATTAAGCTCAAACTCAAACCTCAACATCTGAAATAAATAAAATTGTAATTCAAAATAATTACAACTCCCAAACCCGGTAGAAATAAGTCACAAGCTCTAAAGAGAAATATTAAATATCTCTATACATCATAGTCTAATGAGGATAAGGGAAAACAATAAAATAAAGGTAGAGGGGGACTAAGAGGTCTATGGACGTTAGAAGATATACCTTGAAGTCTCCATCTACTCACTGGCTCACTGATATCTAGTCTAGTAGGAAGTACCTGGATCTGCACAAAAGATGTGCAGAAGAGTAGTATGAGTACACCACAATAGTACCCCATAAGTGCCAAGCGTAACCTCGGTGGAGTAGACGAGGTTAGGTCAGAGCCCTACTAGAACTAATAAGAAACAAGGCAGAAGGTATAATAAGATAATGAAATGACATAGAGGTGATACAATGAGAATTTACGGAAGGTAATAACACAGAATCAGAGAAAAAACAATTATAACATGGAAGGAAGGAAAAATCTTGCAAGTCAAAGAAAGACAACAACAACCAATGCAACAAATAAAGGAAGTCAATAGGGGCACTCCCGAGGTACCACCTCGTAATCCCAAAAGTAAATATCTCCACAATCTTTCCTTATATCACTGCGGGGGCCTTATAGTTTGTTTTGAAATTCATTTTTCCGAAATATAATCCCACATTTTTTCCAACCCTATCTCACTGCATGATTTCTAGTAGTTCCTCTACTAGCCACGCGTATCAAGCCCACCTTATCTGTCACGACCCAAAACTTATCCTGTCGTGATGGCGCCTAATGTGGTACTAGGCAAGCCAACACACTACCAAAACCAATCAATATTTTCATTTTTAAGATAAAACCAAAGATATTTAACAATAAACCTGCATAAAGAGTTTAAATCAAAACAACAGTGCGAAAAGAAAGCCCGACATCGGGGTGTCACTAGTCATGAGCATCTACTACAACCATCTGAAAATATCAAGACTAACATAGCCTGGAAAAAACTGAATACAACTAAGAGAGGATAAGGAGGGAGAAAAGCAGGGCTGCGATCGCCAGGCAACTACCTTACTAACTCCGATGGACCTGCCACTGAGTAATCAACACCCGCTACCGGGTTTAGAAATACCTGGATCTGCACATAGGTGCAGGGAGTAATGTGAGTATGCCAACTCAGTAAGTAATAAAAGTAAATAAATACTGAGCAGTAGTGACGAGCAATAAAACATATATAGTTCATATCATGAAATCTCAGTAAAATACAACATGCTTTTAAAATCTGGATTTTGAATCAACTCAGCTCATTTAAATCCAGTTTTAGTAAAACCATTTAAAACATCTTTCAACAGTTTTCAACGAAGTGATGAAACAGTGAGTAAAAATGATGAAAACATAAAAAGCCCCTCAGGTAAAACTCACTCGTACACATCCCCTCGGGCAACATAAATAAAGAACAACCCCTCGGCGAACATTACTCGTAAACAGCCCCTAGGGCAAACATGAATCATAAACAGCCCCTCGGGTAAACCTCACAGTCACTCATATCCATCTCCTCGGGCATTACCTCATAATCGTTTGCAAACAGTCCCTCGGACACAACATGAATCAAGAACAGCCCATCGGGCAAAACATCATATCACTCACTCAGGGTACTCACGCTCATTAGGGGTGTATAGACTCTAGAGGGGCTCCTACAACCCAAGCACTATAACAAGCCACCTCGTGGCATAAATCAATCAGGCCCTCGACCTCATAACAAGACACCTCGTGGGATAAATCAATCAGGACCGCGGCCTCACAAAAATCATGAATCAATAACAACATGTTGCGGCGTGCAACACGATCCCATAATATCCTCACAGCACAGGCCCTCGGCTTCACTCAGTCAGAAACCTCTCAAGCCACTCGGGCTATCAGTAAGGCAGGGTGCTCAGCCCAAAATATCATTTTATGCATCAAAACGGAGTAATAAAGACTGAGTTATGAAATTAGTAAATACAGCATGACTGAGTATAGATCTTAAATAAAAAACAGTAAGAGGATAATAAGTGTCACACCTCCTTTTTACGACCCCCGGAAGGGTATAATGGAGTTTTTCCAATTAAAGGACAATTGAAATGAGATTATTTCATTTAAAGATTCAGAGTCGCCACTTGGGAGATTTATGGTGTCCCAAGATACCGGTTCAAATCCCGAATCGAGGAAAGGATTGACTCTGTTTAACAGTCCGCGAACCAGAAATCCGAGTAAGGAATTCTGCTAACCCGGGAGAAGGTGTTAGACATTCCCGAGTTCCATGGTTCTAGCACGGTCTCTTAACTGTTATATTCGGCTTAATTATCTGATTTTAAACAATTCTAAACCTATGTGCAAATTTTAACTTTTAACCGCTTTTATTCATTTTTAGAGAAAATTGCAACGTTATTAAAACACGTCTCAAACCACGTCACATAAATGCACCCGTGGTCTTTGACATATTTTAACATCGTTGAGATTTGGATTTGGGTCACATAAATGCGCACTCGAGTTTAGGAAGGTAATTTTATGAAAATGACGCGCCTAAAGCAACTACGCGTTAGCAATTTGTGAGGGCCATGGAATTTCAACTAAACGGCACACCTCGAATTCTAAGGATTAAAACAAGATTAATTAAACGAGGGCCATGCAATTGAGATTTTTGTTTGGCACGACACACCTCGATTCATTCTAACCAAAAGGTTTCTAAACTAACTCATGAGGGCCATTAATTGTTATTGGTTTGAATGGCGCACCCCAAAAAAAGGTTAAGTTAATTAGTAAAACTCAAGGAATTCAAAAGCTCTCTATGCCAAGTCCAAATTATGTCGTCTCATAAATAGAGAATGCCTTTTTCCCTTCAAATCCGGGCCCAAGGGAGCCCAACACATCATTGAAAATGTTATTAACCTACTGGCTCTTAAATGTCTTGGCAATGGATCCTAATAGAGGGCCCCATTCGAACGTGCTACAGCCGTATAACAGGGGACTCAAGATCGAGTCCCTGTGGCTGCATTCAAAACCAATTTTGATTAAAAGGGACCAACATCAAGAGAAATCAATTCCCACTCTTCGGTTGGGCTTGAGTGAACCCAGGTCTTGACAAAACATGGCTTGAATTGGGCTGCTTGCTACTTGCTACTTTAATTAATAAAACTCTCGATCAATTTTTGAATTATAAACTAAGCAAACAAGTTGTTGAAGTCATAAATGATATTACATCTACACATGAAGAATACTTGAAACCTACTCCAAGGTCTTACTTCCAACTTTCGATTTACCAATTCAATTCAATTATGCACAAATTAAACATACCATGTTACAGATCTCTATTACCCTTCCAAATTCATCATTTTTTTTTAAAAAAACAAAGAAATAACAGAAGAATCCACAGCAAATGAAATGGCTGCTTCCTTCAGAACAAAACAAAACTCAAGAAAGTCCTGGGGCGAAGGATTGCTCATTGTATGTTTACAAACTCCAAACAATAGATGAGGAATCAGCAGCCAACACTTAGTTTATCCACGAATTCAAATAGGAATTAAGATTGGAACATGAATGATCTTACCCACATATTTAAACTAGAGTTCACAACCAACTATAAATACATACTTTAAAGTCCAAAACAATTTCAACCCAATTGCAACCTTATAAGCTCAAATCTGAACCTCAGAACAAGATGAAATACCCAAAACAGTAAAAAAACTAAACCAAGTTCGATGTTTGAACAGATAGTAGAGAATTGGTATTGATGGATTTCCTCATCTTGAATTACCCAGTTTCACACTTGAACTTCACATACAATAGATCCAAGGTATACCTGGTGTTGAACAAACAAAGCAAAACAAAAGTGAATGTTCAACAAAAGATCAGCAGCAGAAACAACCCAAGTTCAGTTTCAAACAGAAAGGAAAAGACGCAGCAGTCCAAAAATGTTTTAATTGAACAGTACCCCAACCTACTTCTAACCAAACTTGTACTAATCCAAGCTCAAACCATTTTAACCCCCAAATGATCAGAAATCACTTCAGAAATTGGATAAAAAACACAGATGAAAAAACCAATGAAATAGTGACTTTTTGGTGCCTTTTAGCCGTTTGTGTTATTTTTTATTTTTATCTCTGAAAGCTCTCTCAAAACCAAATAATTTTTAACTCTCAAATATACTAGCCTTCATTACAGGAATTAGAGATCTATGAAATCACAAAGAAACCTCAATGAAATAGTGAAATTTGCAGCCGTTTGTGTTTTTCAGAATTTTAGCTCTTAGAAATCTGCCTTGAAAGGCAAGAAATGATGCCTTTATAGGCAAGAAAGTAGGGCAGCGTCAGATTTTAGTTTTTTGCACTTTGCCCCTTTTTGAATTTTCATTCTAGCTTACGTGTCCCTCAATTACTGACTTGTTAACCAAGCTATCCTATTATAAATCTGAAATTCCATTAAGAACCGCCCACCCAAGCTTCCTAGAAGCTTCCTAATTAGTTTTTCAAAGATTGTCCACCTACAATCCCTTGACCCTTAAACAACCTGTTATTACCCTCCCAACCAAACGGAAACTGAATACAATTGACCCAAGCTAATGGGTTCAAGTAAACCCGAATTAAATCCTTCCTGGGCCTTTTAATTTTCAGGAGGCTTCTTTTGTCATTGAAAAAGCCCACGTTTTCACAAGCCAACCCACAAAGTCTCAAAGACTCGTGAAATTTGGGTTCAAAACAAAACGAAAATGTTTTTAAACTGGGAATCCAAAGCCATTACAAATCTGGGACCAACCACCCAAGCATAAACATGAAACAAAAATGGAAAAGTAAAGGGCATAGACAGACGAGGATGAACTATAAGAAGAAATGAACATCAATGACCTAAGCGAAGAAAAATACCATTCCTGAAGATGAAGAATCAAACCGAAAGCACTCTGCCCAGTCGCAGGTATTCGACAAATCCGAGGTGAGTCAAAACTCACATTAATCAACGGCTCTTAACAAAGCCATTAGCTAATTTTAATTTCGACTCACAGCATGCCAAAATCGATGAAAAGAATTGAAGAAGCGAAACCTCGGCGATTTCAACTTTTTAGATTGGAAATCTGAGGGACTCCATTGGGTGTTTTGGGAAACGAGGGCAAAGACGTGATTTAGCAAAGTCCAGCGGTTGCCTGGTATGAATTTTAGGCGATTTGGGTAGAAACACCATAGCCATGGCAGATTAGGGCATAGATAGGGAGAAGACGAGGCACATGGGTGTTTGGAGTAAATGAGGAGTCTGTGACCCTTTTCAGACATATTAATGGTTTTAAGAGATAGGTTTCGGACCGTTTGATGCATTAAAATGAACGGCCCAAATCTGCCGAATTCGAAACGGCATCGTTTGGTTGTAAAGAGGAATTGGACCGGGTATTGGGTCATGGGCCAATTGGGGCGGGTTTTGTTCTGTTTGGGGTGGATCCGTTTGGGCTTGGAGATGACTTAATTATTCTGACCCAAATCCTTTTTCTCATCTCCCATTAATTCTTTTAGTTCCCTTTCTTTCTCTTTTTTTTCTCTTTTTTTTCCGTCTGAAAATTAAAACTAAAAATCCTAAATTAAATTAAAAAATAAACTAACTCATTAAAAATACTAACTAATCCTAAATAATTAACACCATTAATAAATTAAAGAAAAACTATTCGAAAATCAAAAATTAAAATTAAAGGGTGCAAAATGACTATTTTTGTGATTTTCCTTTTTATAAAACAACTTAATTACTAAATAATTCTTAAAATGAAAAATTAACTCCTAAATGCACATGCAACTCATTTTTGTATTTTTCACTAATTAAAATGCACAAACAAAAATGCAGACAATTAACAGAAAATGTCACGAAAATCCACAAAATTGCAATTACTGAAAGAAATTATTTTGTTTTGAATTTATGGTAGTAATTCATATAGGGCAAAAATCACGTGCTCACAGCTGCCCCTCTTTTCTCTGAAACACGCAAAGTTTTCGAGCAAAGATAAAGTGAGCAGATACAAGCAATTTTTGCCCATTTGAATACTCCGTGGGAAGCATTTTTGAAAGAGTTGATCGCACCCTGCTTCTGAGGTTGCCTACATATCCTTGGCTAAAAAGGAATCAGGTCAGTGTAGTTCAGGAATATCTGGTAGCTGGGACTACCCTGAAGCTGTGATTTCCCTGTTGCTGCTGCTGCTACTGCTTACTGAACCCCCTTATTACACCATGTCAAAAATAAAAGAAGCTAGACTAGTCTATGATCTATGAGTTTACAAGAGATCCTATCTATATCTTCAAACATGCTTCTTGTGGTTCTTGTTGCCTTGTTGACTTGTATTCTCCCAGTGAAATCCCTTTGTTGCCGCCTTGAATTGTAATCTGAGATGTTTTCCCTTTTTCCAGGTAGATGCCTGACTGCCAACTACACTTTGAGATGTTTTTCCTTTCTCCAAGTGGACGCCTGACTGCTAAACTTGAATGTATTCCCTGCTCTTTAGGCGGGCTCCTGATTGCTGAACTTGAAATGTATTCCTATGCTCCCCAGGCGGGTGCCTGATTGCTAAATTTGAATTGTATTCCCTTGCTCTCCAGGTGGGCGCCTGACTGCCAAAAACTTGCACTGTATTCCCTTGTTCTTCAGATAAGCTTCTGATTGCCGAAACTTGAACTGTATTCCCTTGTTCTCCAGGTGGGCTCCTGATTGCCAAAACTTGAATTGTATTCCCTTGTTTTCCAGGTGGGATCCTGATTACCAAAACTTGAATTGTATTCCCTTGTTCTCCAGGTGGGCTCCTGATTACAAAAACTTGAATTGTATTCCCTTGTTCTCCAGGTGGGCTCCTGATTTCAACAAAAATAGACAAAACAAGGAAAATTTTCTGCCCCTGTTTGGTAGTTGGGTACATATGTGGGTGTCAAACTGAATCATGTTACCAAATATTCTAAGAATTTGAAAGCTATATCCCATTGTCCAGGAGGGTCCTGACAACTCTTAGTTGAATGATAGTTTTAAAAGCTGCATTATGTTTTTAAAGGTATGACTTCCGCTAAGTCTGGTTATCTAAGAGGGTCTTAAAACTACCACCCATTATTCAGGAGGTCCTGGCAACTCTTAATTAAACGACGATTTTAAATCTAAGTTATACCTTGGAGTTATTACTTCCACTATATCTTGTTATCCAAGAAACTATTAAGGCTACGTCTCATTATCCAGGAGGGACATGACGACTCTTAACTAACGACAATTTTAATACTAAGCTATATCTTCTAAAGGTACAACTTTCACCACATTCTGTTATCTAAGCAGACCTTAAAGCTACGTCCCATTATCCAGGAGGGTCCCGACAATCCAAAATCAAATTTCATCCTAAGAGTGACAATTCCTTACGGCTGAATTATACTACCCTATAGCAAAATTTACGTTACACATTGTTATCTAATGGCAATCTTAAAGCTAAATCCCATTACTAAGGAGGGTCCTAAAAACTCCTAATTGAATCCTATCTCAAACATGCAAACTTTGAAACCTACTTATGTTCCTTTGGGGTATATTTATATGAGATCTTGCTACTCATGATTGTTTTGAATTTTAAACTAGGTCCCATTATCCAGGAGGGTCCTGCAAACTTCAAATGAAATCCCATTATCCATGCGGGTCCTGAAAACTTCGAATGAAATCCCGTTATCCAGGCGGGTCCTGAAAACTTCAAACGAAATCCCATTATCCAGGCGGGTCCTGAAAACTTCAAATGAAATCCCATTATCCAGGCGGGTCCTGAAAACTTCAAATGAAATCCCATTATCTAGGCGGGTCCTGAAAACTTCGAATGAAATCCTATTATCCAGGCGGGTCCTGAAAACTTCAAATGAAATCCCATTATCTAGGTGGGTCCTGAAAACTTCGAATGAAATCCCATTATCCAGGTGGGTCCTGAGAGTTTACGGTCAAACCTGTCTGGTGCTTGCCTTTCCTTATGGAGGATTTCCCCAAAATGATCGAAACTTTCCGCCCATGTTTTAATCAAAGGAAAGTCTTGTCAGTTTAAAATGTGGTGGTTAGTTTGTGGCGTTCTTGCTGAAAGTCTCCCCGCTGCCGTGCTTTGTTTTGATTAGCTTCTCCGAACTGGCTCTGAACCCTTTTGACTTCCTGGCTATCTTTCAACCCACATGACCTCGAATAACCCGATTTTTCTATACCCGAACCGTTGTTTTACACCTCTGACCCCTTTTACCGAGTCTCTGCATTTCCCATGAAATTACTAAATCATTCCATCGGTGGATCTTCTGCTGGCATTTTATCCCACTCTACATCATGCTATCTTTGGTATGTTTTGGCCACGCTATGCTTTGCAATTTTGGAAGTTGGAAGTGAGCTTTGAAATCCCTTGTTATTTTGCTTGACCAGGACTGGCATTGAAACATCTTAGAGAAATGAGACCCAAAAGAAATGAAATGCAATGACCCTGAGAGTTAAAGAAAATCCAAAACTGGATAGCTTGCTAAAAAGGAAAAAGGAAAGAGACTTATCTGAGTGGAATAGCTGGTACCAATGATCATGACATGCATTCGGATTAATCAGCCCAATCTGTCCAACCAATCAACTTTCAGTTGCCATACTTTGTTACCCCGGAGTTTCCATAACCTGACTTTTTGCCAAAAACTTGACCTTGTTCAGCCTGCGGTGCCCTAAAGTTTTTTCACCAACAAGCCTCTCTCATTTGTTCATCTCTCCACTCACTTTCGCCTTAAGGTGTCCGTAAAGGTTTTCACCAATAAGACTCTCTCATTTTGATTTCTCTCAGCTTTTGTCACCTTATGGTGCCCGTGAGGGTTTTCACCAATAAGACTCTCTTATTTTCATTTTCTTTGTTTTGACTGGAGTGTTGCCCCTAATATGAATCGCCTCCACTTGCTCAACTTGGCATCTCTCGAAGACTGATCGGAAGGTCTTTCTTTGGACCGTAATGTGGGTTTGGATGGGGTTAAAAAGAAGGGGTGTCAAAGGCTCAAAACAATTCAAATGGGTTCAAAATTACAACTTTCGGAATCAAATTTCTTGCAACAACCACAGCTTCTGCCCCAGTTTCTTTGCTTGGGGATTTTTGAATTTTTGTTTGATGGGACCGAACCGTGAGGCTGCTTACGTATCCTTAAAAGGAATCAGGTCGAACGTAGTTCATATCATAAGAATTACTTTGTTGTTGTGATTTTCTTTCCTTTTCTTCCTCTTTCTCCTCTTTTCTTTTCTTTCTTCTTTTCTCTTTTGTTGTTTTGTTGTGTTTTTTTTTCTTCTCTTTTTCTTTTTTTTGTTTACTTATCTTTCACACTTGCATTTCTAGTCTTTGCTACTGATTCCGAAAGAGGGGTATGAAAGAAAATAAGGCTCAAAGGGGTAACAAAGGATAAAGTGTTTAGATAGCGGAACAAAATGCCTTCGTCATTCCAATCTTCAAAATATGCCAATTACAAACAAATACAATTTAACCGAAGAGATCATACATAATATTTTTTGACCGCATCAGAATTGATGGCCATTTCTACACATCTACCTTCTACATCTGTTAAATACAAAGTACCATTGGACAACACTTACGTCACGATAAACGGCCCCTGCGAGTTTGGGTCGAACTTGCCCCTTGCTTTAGCCTGATGGGGAAGGATATGTTTCAATACTTACTGACCCACTTCAAACCTCCGTGGATGCAGCTTCTTATTATATGCTCTTGCCATTCTCTGTTAATACAACTGGCCATGACACACTGCTGCTAATCTTTTTTCATCAATTAAACTCAACTGTTCCAAGCGAGTTTTGACCCACTCATCATCATCAATTTCGGCCTCAGCGACAATCCGAAGGGATGGGATTTCAATTTCCGCAGGTATCACCGCTTCAGTGCCATATACCAACAAATAAGGAGTTGCCCCTACTGAAGTGCGAACAGTAGTGCGATAACCCAGCAATGCAAAAGGCAGCTTCTCATGCCATTTCCTGGAACCTTCCACCATTTTCAGAAGTATCATCTTTATATTCTTGTTGGCCGCCTCAACTGCTCCGTTTGCCTTGGGGCGGTAAGGGGTGGAATTGCGATGCGTAATCTTGAATTGTTGACATACCTCTTTCATCAGATGACTATTGAGATTAGCCCCATTGTCTGTAATGATCACCTTTGGTATCCCAAACCGACAAATGATATTTGAGTGCACAAAATCAACCACTGCTTTCTTGGTTACGGACTTGAACGTTTTATCCTCTACCCACTTGGTGAAATAGTCGATGGCCACTAGAATGAACCTGTGCCCATTTGATGTTGATGGCTCAATTGGCCTAATGACATCCATTCCCCACGCGACAAAAGGCCATGGTGCAGACATTGTGTGCAATTCAGATGGTGGAGAATGAATCAAATCTCCATGCACTTGGCACTGATGACACTTGCGCATGAAACTGATACAATCTCGCTCCATAATGAGCCAATAATAACCTGCTCAGAGGATCTTCTTTGCCAACACGTACCCGCTCATATGCGGTCCACAGACTCCAGAATGTACTTCGGACATGATAGTTGTGGCCTGTCTAGCATCTATGCATCTCAACAATCCATGATCCGGAGTGCTTTTGTACAAAACCCATCCGCTGAAGAAATATCCGGTAGCTAACCGCCGAATTGTTCTCTTTTGATCACCTATGGCTTGTACCGGATACACCCCCATCCTGATATATTCCTTGGTATCATGAAACCATGGCTCACCATCAAGTTCTTCTTCTACCACATTATAGTAAGTATGCTGATCATGGACATGAATATGCAACGGGTAAACATAAGCCTTATTCGGATGATGTAGCATTAACGCTAAGATAGCCAAAGCATAAGCAACTTCGTTATGGATCCTTGGAATGTGCCTGAACTCTACTGATCAAAATCGTTGACAAAGATCATGCAAACATTGCCGGTACGGAATGAGTTTTAGATCTCGTGTTTCCCATTCCCCTTGAATCTGATGCACCAGAAGGTCTGAGTCCCCTAAGACCAAAACTTCCTGGACACCCATGTCTGCAGCTAACCTCAAACCCAAAATGCATGCCTCGTATTCAGCCATGTTATTAGTACAGTAGAAGCAAAGCTGAGCCGTAACATGGTAGTGATGTCCTATTTCAGAAATCAACACCACTCATATCCCAACGTCTTTGATGTTAGTAGCTCCATCAAAGAAGAGTTTCCTACCTGTCTCTCCAACTCGTTCCAACTCATCAATATGCATTACCCCTTCATCAGGGAAGTAAGTCTTCAAAGGCTCATATTCTTCATCCACTTGGTTCTCAGCCAAATGATCGGCCAACGCCTGGACTTTCATTGCGGTCCTGGTCACATAGACGATGTCAAATTCTGTGATCAAGATCTGCCACTTTGCGAGCCTCCATGTGGGCATAGGCTTCTGAAAGATATACTTTAATGGATCCAAATGCGAGATGAGGTAAGTAGTGTAAGATGACAAATAGTGCTTCAACTTCTGTGCTACCTAAGTTAGGGCGCAACATTTCCTCTCAAGGTGAGTGTACTTAACCTCATAAGATGTGAACTTCTTGCTGAGATAATAGATGGCCTGGTCTTTCCTGCCGGTGATGTCATGCTAACCCAGCACACAACCAAACGAATTGTCCAAACCCGACAAATACAGAATCAAAGGTCTCCCTGGTTCTGGTGGCACCAACACATGTGGGTTTGACAAATACCCTTTTATCTTATCAAATGCTTCTTAACACTCATCCGTCCACTTGACTGCAGCATCTTTCTTCAACAGTTTGAAGATAGGTTCACAAGTTGTCGTAAGCTGAGCAATAAACCTATTGATGTAATTCAACCTCCCTAATAAACTCATCACCTCTGTCTTGTTCCTTGGAGGTGGTAATTTTTGGATAACTTTAATCTTTGACGGGTCCAATTCAATACCTCGGCGGCTGACTATGAATCCCAACAATTTTCCGGATAGCAAACCGAATGCGCATTTTGCAGGATTGAGCTTAAGATTGTACCTATGAAGCCTTTGGAAGAATTTTCTCAAATCTCTGACGTGATCAGACTGCTTTCTAGACTTTATGATTACATCATCCACATAAACCTCGATCTCCTTGTGTATCATGTCGTGAAATATGGTTGTCATTTCTCTCATGTAAGTTGACCCAACATTTTTCAACCCAAAAGGCATGACCCTCAGTATGTTCCCCATGGTGTGATGAATTCCGTCTTCTCCGCATCTTCCTCATCCATTAAGATCTGATGATAACCCGCATAACAGTCCACAAAAGACCCAAGCTCATGTTTGGCGCAATTGTCAATCAGAATGTGGATATTTAGCAGTGGGAAGTTGTCCTTGGGACTCGCTTTGTTGAGATCACGGTAATCAACATACACCCTGATCTTGCCATCCTTCTTTGGCACAGGTATTACATTGGCTAACCAAGTAGGATACCGAGTGACCCGAATGACTTTTGCATCAAACTACTTAGTGACCTCTTCTTTGATTTTCACACTCATATCCGTCTTAAATTTCCTCAGTTTTTGCTTGATAGGAGGGAATTCCGGGTCGGTGGGCAATTTGTGAACCATGCAAAGACGACTTTGTACTCAAGTAATGCTTTAATTATCTCTTCCCTGAGTTGAGGTTCAAGCTGGACACTTATTTTAGTTTCTCTGTTATTATCTGGGTCCCCTAAATTGATTGCTTCTGTATCACTCAGGTTATGCTTGGGTTTTTCTTCAAAATGGCTTAGTTCTTTACTAATCTCTTCAAAAGCCCCATGCTCGTCGTATTCTGATTCATTATTCACTCTATTTCTTGAATTACTATTTTCGAATTAGATTGACTTTTAAGATTGGGTCGAAGATTCCTCATGCATGTCATGTTATTGAAACCAACATAAAAAGAGTTGTACAAGGAAGAAAAGAAGACAAAAATAAAACTGTCAGGAATGAGGAAAAGGGAAATTGCATTTCATTGAAATTGAAAGATAACAAGGTTTATACAAACAGAACATAGAATCTGAATTATAACCCTGGAATAATCTAGATAAACTGAAAGAAAATCAAAGCAAACTACCAAAACTCCTTCCTGGTGGGGAGAGGAGTAGCTTCCCAATTGTTAATCCTTGCACTGGGCTCAACAAATTGCACATCTGCCTCGCTAGAACCCTCTCCAACTGCCACCATATTCACCTTGTTGAATAATTTCTCAAACCTTTCAAGCAACTTCTTATCAGGACCAACCACAGAACTGGAAACTGTTGTTGCTGGGCGTTTCTTGGTGCTGGACCTGACAAATGATCTGGAGAGACGTGGTATGGGCTTTGGGAAGACCCATGCCCTCTGTTTCAGCTTTTTGTCTCTTTTTATGTCCGCAATTGTGGGCTTGAATCCCAAACCAAATGTATCCACGTTTTTGGGGAGAGACACCGGCTGTACGATACCTTGTAGAGATGCACCCAAACCCTTGCCTGGTACAAAACCATTTTTCAACATTTCAACGGCTACCATGACTGCTGCAGCAGCTACCCTCGGCATTGGAACGCACTTCCTTTCTGGAAGTTTCTCTATCGATACCGTGTCAAAAACCAGATAAACCTATGGCCCCTTGTCGTCTTCGAACTCTATGAACGGAACGATGGCATCACTGTGGGCACACAAATTATCCTCGCCGTGGACAACAATTTCCTGTATCCCATTCAAACTTGACCATTTGATGCAGAGTAGACGGGACCGCTTTTGCAGCATGAATCCAGGGCCGACCCAACATCAGATTGTAAGAAACAGCCACATCGAGCACCTGGAACTCCATGGTAAATTCAACAGGCCCTATTGTAAGCTCAAGCACTATGTCCCCAATTGAATCTTTCCCTCCACCGTCGAATCCTCGAACGCAGATACTGTTCTTGTGAATTCTTTTATCATCCACCTTTAATTTGTTCAAAGTGGAGAGAGGGCAAATGTTCGCACTGGAACCACTGTCGATCAGTACTCAGGTAACCACGGAATCTTTGCATTTCACCGTGAGAAACAGGACTCTATTGTGCTCAGTACCCTCCATGGGTAACTCATCATTAGAAAAAGTGACTCTTTTTACCTCAAACATCTTGTTAGCTATCTTTTCCAGGTGGTTTACTAAGATTTTGTCAGGAACATGGGCCTCATTCAGGATCTTCATCAAATCCCGACGGTGCTCGTCTAAATGGATCAATAATGACAATAGTGAGATTTGAGCCGGTGTCTTCCTCAACTGTACCACAATGGAATAGTCCTGCACTTTCATTTTTCTCAAGAATTACTCTGCTTCTTCTTCGGTCACAGCTTTCTTCACTAGCACTGGGTTGTCTTTGGAGCTTTTAACTTTTCTTAACTCTTTGGGGGCAAAGCATCTCCCCAATCGAGTCAAACCATGGGTCTCACAAACTTCTTCTTTAACTTCTTCCCCTTGTAAGTCACTGTCACTCGTTCATAATTCCATGGGACCACCCTACTGTTGACTATTGGTAATTGAGTTACCAGCTTGATAATGACAGGGTCTATGCGGGCACCTTCCATAATTACAACAGGCTTGTTTGCCACTCCTGGCACAACCACTTTGGCTACTTCTTGTTTTATTGACACATCACTGGGGGTCCCCTTTTTGGATATTACAGATGGTTCACTGTTTGCCTCGCTCAACCGGATCACTGATTTCTCACTTGTTGGCTTTTTAACCGACCTGACTTCACTGGCCCGGATCATCATGACGGTCTGTGAAGGCTTCTTGGGTTCCCCTCCCCTATGCACTATCTCGATCATATTTGTCTTAGGATGGGATGGCAACGGATTCTGGTTGATATTGGGTGCCTATGGAGCTTAGACCTCAATCCGATTAGTCTCAATGAGCTCTTGAATAGCTATTTTCAATTGCCAGCACTTCTCTGTATCGTGCCCCGGAGTACCAGAACAATATTCGCAACTCACAGAATGATCAAGGTTCCTCAGGGGAGGATTTGGCAGTTTTGGCTTGATCAAACTCAGCATACCCAATTGTCGCAACCTGTGGAACAAACTGGTATAAGATTCTTCCAATGGAGTGAAAGTTTTCTTCTTTTGCAACCTCTCATTCTTAAACGCTTGGTTGAGCCAGAAACCTTATCCAGGAGGGTTCTCGTAGGCTCTTAGGGGTGGATAGACATTTTGTGGAGCTGGGTATGTATTTTGTGGGACTGGCGCACGCCATTGTGCGTGGGCCGGAGGTTGGCTATATGATTGGGCATGGTGGACAGAAAAATGGGGGTCTGGTGGTGGGTAGTAGTATTGTGGTGGGCTATATGAGGTATGAGGGTAGGTTTAGTGGTGGGGTCGAGGCTGGTTATAGTGATGTGATGGACCCCTAGGTCCGAACCAAGCTCCTAAATCAATCGTTACTACATCCTCTTTCTTCTTCTTTCCAATTACTCCCCCAGTTCCGCTTTGAATGGCCTGGGTGGTTGCCTTAATAGCCGAATAACTCATGATTTTGTTTGTCTTGAGCCCTTCTTCTACCATAATGCCCATTTTTACCACTTCATTGAAGGACTTGCCTACAACTGATACCAAATGAATGTAATAAGTAGGTTCTAAGGCCTGCAGAAAATAATCCACCATTTCACTTTCTTTCATTGGAGGGTCAACCCTTTGCCGCCTGCTCTCTCCACCTAAAACCATATTCTCTGAAACTTTCATTGTGCTTTTTCTCAAGTTTTGTCAAAGATAGACGATCCAGAATAATCTCGAGATTGTACTGGAAGTGGCAAGCAAATGCCTAGGCTAGATCATCACATGTGTACCATCTTCTGTGATCCTACCGAGTATACCAGTTTAGCACTGATCCACTCAGACTCTGACTGAAATACGCTATTAGCAGCTCGTCTTTCTCGCCAGCTCCCCTCATTTTGCTACAAAAACCTCTTAAATGCGCCACTGGATCACTGTGCCCATCATACAAATCAAACTTGGGCATTTTAAACCCTGCCGGTAATTGCACATCTGAAAATAGACATAGATCTTTGTAAGCCACACTTACTTGACCTCCTAACCCCTGCATGTCCCTGAATGACTATTCCAGGCTTTTAATCTTCCTGAACATCTCCTCCTGTTCGGGATTTTTAGATGGTTTTTCAGTTTCCGTAGGGAGGTCAAAATGAGGAGTGTAGGAATAGGGTTCGGGAACCTTGAAAGTGGGCTCCAGGGGGTAATACTGGTTGTCGTGAGTCTGGAACAGAGGCTCACTGGAGGATCGGTGTAATGCAGCAGGTGGAGGTGCCACGAAAACAAGAGTGACTGGTGGAGGAGGGTACGAGACTTGTTTGGGTGGTGGAGTTAGTGATGTATGGGAAGTGGTACCATAGCACTATTGGTAGAGGGGAAAAGCCGGAGATGAGTTCACAGTGGGAGGTTCCTGGGTCTGAGCCAATGGCAAGATAAAAATAGGGTTGGCGGGGTAAACTAGCGATGGGTGCCCTTTTGCCCATGTTTGGTACATTTCAACCATCTGTTGCTTCAGCTTCTACAACTCATCTTTCAGATTAACCTCTGATTCTTTCACCTCTTTTGACGGATCGACAATACTTGCCTCAAGTTCCTGGCTGGCCATGTTCAGCTTGTTTTTGGACCGGGCCAGAATGCCAATCAAACTAACCACCTGCCTGACTGGGTTTCATCAATAACAAACTTGTTAGCGATTAGGGCTTTAACAGATAGGCAACCACACATTTGAGGAGTGAATGCACCTAAGCAGTTAACCGTTTCTATTATGCATTTGATCAGTTGCTTGCGTCATTCCGGCTTTTCCTTATTTCCATTTGCAACTTCTCTTTTCTCTCTTTTTTCTCTTCTCTTTTTCTTTTGTCTTTTTTTTTCCTTTCCTTTCTTTTCCTTCCTTTGCTTGATTTCCTTTTTATTCTTCTGATTTCCCTCTCTTGTTTTGTCATTGTTTCCTTCTCACGGTTTCTTCCTTTTCTTTTCGCTCTTATTTTTCTCTCCTTTTCTTTACCTCATCTTTTTACTTATCACTCTTTTTCTTTCTTTTGGGTTATGGTCGAATCCTATGGAGATTGCCTACGTATCATGACCCCACATGAATCAGACCGAGCGTAGTTCTAGAGATAAATGTAAAAATAAGTAATAAAATATTTTGGGATTTTCAAATTTTATAAAGAAAGAAAATACTTTGATTATAACGGACTTTAAAGAAACTAACAGACTTTGATGAAAAGACGGAAATACAGACTTAAAAGCAAACTAACAGACTCCAACAAAAGACGAAAACATAGACTCGAAAACGGACTAACAGATTCCAATGAAAATCATGAATACATCAATGCCTCAACTGCTACTAGAGCCCGCGGTACATCATTTGGTCTAGCCATGGGCCTACGCGCTAACTCCCCTTGGAGGTTGTAGAGATCTTCCATTATCTAGCGAACAAAGGTCACCGCGGTGGCAAATAACATGGATCTAGTCATATCCTCACAACTACTGCACTTCATTGCGATGTAGTCCGCGATCCTTATGACTCTCTCTCTTATGACACCCTTTTCTTGCAACAAACGCCCAATCTGTTGGGCCATGGCTTCCAAGGTTTGTTCGACTTCATGATTCTGTTCTTGAAGTTGTTGCAAATCTCTCTCTAACTGTGCCATTGCTGCGTAACAGTGTTCCCTTTCTGCCTTAAAGTCTTTTTCCTGCTTGATCATTTTGTTCTCAAAGATGGTGACCCGTTTCTTCAACCCCACAACCTCATTATCATATTTCTCTTTTAATTTCTTAACCAAGCGCTCTCGTTTCTCCGCAGTTTTAGCTAACTTTGTTTGAGCCCTTACTAATTCGCCCTCTGCCTTGTTCAAATTGAAGCCATACTCACTCACCTTCTGCCTAAGGTTCTTTATAAGCTTTTCATCTTTTGCACTACTGGCGGGATTTTCAGCTGCTATTTTCATTTCCCGAATTAGGCTCGAAGGGCCTCATTTTCTTTGGCTAGCCTTTTCTTTTCACCATCATCCGCCGCGGCTTGCAAACCATTTTCGAATTGGAGATCCCTGACTTGCTTTTCCAGTTTTCCTATCATGGCCCTGTACTCATTCTCCTTGGCCAACCAAACCCACTGTTCTTGTGACGCCTCAACGAATCCCTGAATGTGAGGCTTCTTGGCAGGTCTTTCAGGTTCAGTCCTTGAGAGGTTCTTCTTTCTATACCAGGCAAGATAGGCGGGTGAGACATCGCCTCTAGATAGTCACGCACTCGAGTGTTTGTTGTCAAATACTGGCATTCGTTCCAAATAGAACGAACTGTTTCTTTATGAAATTGGCTGTCAGAACTAACCTCAACCGCATAAACACTGATATCTTCATATGGGTGCATCACCTGACACCTTCCCAACTGTCTCATCGCCCGGTAAGGAGCGTAGGGCTGAATATTTTGCAGACCCATTAAGAGGAAGTAAGGACCAGTGGAGGGCATATACACAATTTCTTCAACAGGAAGCCAACCTAGTGTCCATTCTATTTGTCCCGCAGTGATGGAACGAAGGCGGGATACCCAATCTCCGAACCCCTCTAGCAGCTTGAACCCTGAAATCCTTGTGTCAAACTCTTCAATGCAACTTTTCTCTGTGGATCCGTAACTCATATACTGAGGGCGATGACACAGGTTCTCGATCATCCATATCTGTAATAGCAAATTTCATCCCTCGAAGAAATCTGCCCCAACTTTACAAACTTTGAGAGCTCGGTATATCTCGAACACTATCATAGGGGCAAAAGTGCTCTTGGCGTTGGTAATCAGGACTTTGACGACTCCAGCCACCCATAAATCGATATTCCCGTCTTTTTGGGTAAACACCACAAGGACTAATAAAGCTACCATGAAGGCGAAACGCCTATACTTATCCCATTTTGTTCGGTTCCCTTTGCTACAAATCCCGCTTCCTGGATCGTTGAACCCTCCTGCATGCCCGTACCTCTGGTATATAAAACGTAGAGTGGAAAAGCCACCCTCCAACTCGGAGTACGGGACTCCCTTGCTTATATTTAGCAAATCCATGAATTTGTGAGAGTTAACAGCTCTTGGAGTGATCAGATACTTATGCCTCAGCCCTTCAGTACTTTCCATATAACCTGCTTTCTCTTCCAGGGTGAGGTTAAAATCTGAGAAGTGAAATACGTTATGGGCCGGGTTCGAAAACGTAACCAAAGCCTTTATGATGTCTCCTCTAGGTGTGATCTTTAACAACCCGGTGAGACCTGCCAAATGTGTATTGACCTTATCTTGTTCCGATTTTCCCAGATCCTCCCACCACATATGCAACTCCAAAGGGATCTTGTTCCTGACTGTTATCGGCAAACTTGGACTCGTGCTCATTCTGATTTATTAGGGTGATTAAGCAAAAAATCAAGACTCATTTGACTCAAAGACAAAGTTGACACTATTTTTTCTTTTTTCTTTTTTTTTTTCAAATTAAAAATAAAATCTGGTTTCGCAAATACGACCTTTCAGCACCTCGAAGACGAAGATTTTAAGGCTGTGTTGGCTAACCGGCGAAAACCTTGAAAAATGACCACAGGCAGTTGTTCTTGCAAAAGCAGCCTTCCGGCGCCCTTTTAGGGACATTCGGCTAATTTTGACAATAATGGCATCAACCTAATTATTTTCAAATAAAAGTAAATTTTTTGTTCTTTTGGGCTATTTTTGCAAAAGGGAAGTTGGACCCGATGTGGGTTGCCTATGTATCCCACACCCTGTGAGAATCAAACTGGTGTAGTTCAGGCAATTTTGATAAAACAAAAACCAACTTTTTTTTTTCTTTTCTTCTTGGAAACAATAAAGATTCTCTTTTTTCAAAATTTCGGCAGAGTTTCAATATATTTTGGGACATTGGTTTTCAAAACAGGATAATACCTCCCTTAGCCCTCACACTGCTATTTTCTTTTCCAAACTCTCTCCTTTTATTCAAAAGCCGGTCAGCATGCAAATCTGAAGCAAATAAATGCACAAGTAGCAAGTAAGATGCATCAGGATGGTCTTTTTATTTCGGGTACACTTGTCCTAGACAGACCCGACCCCTATGTTGAGTCTCCAAAGTCAAAATGCACATGATGCAGACAAACGCTCCTACTAGGAATCCGGCATGAGGTCTTGTTATACTAGGTTTAACACCTGGGTTTATTTGTTCTAGACGTGGCTTACCCGAGCGGACAACTCGAGCCGAGGGGGGAGCTTCATACCGGTAACCAAAAGATCATCCGGCTTAGCAACTTGTCCGAACCTCGTTCTATTTGGGAATATGACACTAACAGAAAGAAATCATGAACAACGTGCACTCCTCAAGAGAGCGAAGAGAGGGGTTTCGTAGCAATTTATATACATTTAAGATAATATCAAAGCGGTAAAAGTAACATTTAGCACATTAGGCCCAAACATGTAATAAAATCAGACAATAAATAAAGTCAAATATAACAATTATTATAAGCTCGAATTTTTGAACCCTAAACCAAAGATTCTGGGTTCGATCCCCAGCAGAGTCGCCAGAGCTGTCACACCTCCTTTTTACGAACTCTGGAAGGGTATAAGGGAGTTTTTCCAATTAAAGGACAATCAAAACGGGATTATTTCATTTAAAGATTCAGAGTCGCCACTTGGGAGATTTATGGTATCCCAAGTCATCGGTTCAAATCCCGAATTGAGGAAAGGATTGACTCTGTTTAACAGTCCGCGAACCAGAAATCCGAGTAAGGAATTCTGTTAACCCGGGAGAAGGTGTTAGGCATTCCCGAGTTCCGTGGTTCTAGCACGGTCGCTTAACTGTTATATTCGGCTTAATTATCTGATATTAAACAATTCTAAACCTATGTGCAAATTTTAACTTTTAACCATTTTTATTCATTTTTAGAGAAAATTGCAACGTTATTAAAACACGTCTCAAACCACGTCACATAAATGCACTCGTGGTCTTTGACATATTTTAACATCGTTGAGATTTGGATTTGGGTCACCTAAATGCGCACCCGAGTTTAGGAAGGTAATTTTATGAAAATGACGCGCCTAAAGCAACTACGCATTAGCAATTTGCGAGGGCCATGGAATTTCAACTAAACGGCACACCTCGAATTCTAAGGATTAAAACAAGATTAATTAAACGAGGGCCATGTAATTGAGATTTTTGTTCGGCACGGCACACCTCGATTCATTCTAACCAAAAGGTTTCTAAACTAACTCATTAGGGCCATTAATTGTTATTGGTTTGAATGGCACACCCCAAAAAAAGGTCAAGTTAATTAGTAAAACTCAAGGAATTCAAAAGCTCTCTATGCCAAGTCCAAATTATGTCGTCTCATAAATAGAGAATGCCCATTTCCCTTCAAATCCGGGCCCAAGGGAGACCAACACATCATTGAAAATGTTATTAACCTACTGGCTCTTAAATGTCTTGGCAATGGATCCCAATAGAGGGCCCCATTCGAACGTGCTACAACGGATAATAGGGGACTCAAGATTGAGTCCCTATGGTTGCATTCAAAACCAATTTTGATTAAAAGGGACCAACATCAAGAGAAATCAATTCCCACTCTTCGGTTAGGCCTGAGTGAGCCCAGGTCTTGACAAAACATGGCTTGAATTGGGCTGCTTGCTGCTTGCTACTTGTTACTTTAATTAATAAAACTCTCAATCAATTTTTGAATTATAAACTAAGCAAAAAAGTTGTTGAAGTCATAAACGATATTACATCTACACATGAAGAATACTTGAAACCTACTCCAAGGTCTTACTTCCAACATTCGATTTACCAATTCAATTCAATTAGGCACAAATTAAACATACCCTATTACAGATCTCTATTACACTTCCAAATTCATCATCTTTTTTTGAAAAAAAAAACAAAGAAATAACAGAAGAATCCACAGCAAATGAAATGGCTGCTTCCTTCAGAACAAAACAAAACTCAAGAAAGTCCTGGGGCGAAGGATTGCTCATTGTATGTTTACAAACTCCAAACAATAGATGATGAATCAGCAGCCAACAGTTAGTTTATCTACGAATTCAAATAGTAATTAAGGTTGGAACATGAATGATCTTACCCACATATTTAAACTAGAGTTCACAGCCCACTATAAATACATACTTTAAAGTCCAAAACAATTTCAACCCAATTGCAACCTTATAAGCTCAAATCTGAACCTCAGAACAAGATGAAATACACAAAATAGTACTAAAAAAACTAAACCAAGTTCGATGTTTGAACAGATAGTAGAGAATTGGTATTGATGGATTTCCTCATCTTGAATTACACAGTTTCACACTTGCACTTCACATACAATAGATCCAAGGCATACCTGGTGTTGAACAAACAAAGCCAAACAAAAGTGAAGGTTCAGCAAATGATCAGCAACAGAAACAACCCAGGTTCAGTTTCAAACAGAAAGGAAAAGACGCAGCAGTCCAAAAATGTTTCAATTGAACAGTACCCCAACCTACTTCTAACCAAACTTGTACTAATCCAAGCTCAAACCATTTTTAACCCCCAAATGATCAGAAATCACTTCATAAATTGGATCAAAAACACAAATGAAAAAAACCCAATGAAACAGTGACTTTTTGGTGCTTTTTAGCCGTTTGTGTTATTTTTGATTTTTATCTCTGAAAGCTCTCTCAAAACCAAATCATTTTCAGCTCTCAAAAATACTAGCCTTCATTTCAGGATGTAGAGATCTAAGAAATCACAAAGAAATCTCAATGAAACAGTGAAATTTGCAGCTGTTTGTGTTTTTCAGAATTTTAGCTCTTAGAAATCTGCCTTGAAAGGCAAGAAATGATGCCTTTATAGGCATGAAAGTAGGGCAGCCTCAGATTTTAGTTTTTTGCACTTTGCCCCATTTTGAATTTTCATTCTAGCTTAGGTGTCCCTCAATTACAGACTTGGTAACCAAGCTATCCTATTACAAATTTGAAATTCCATTAAGAACCCCCCACCCAAGCTTCCTAGAAGCTTCCTAATTAGTTTTTCAAAGATTCTCCACCTACAATCTCCAACTTGCCCCTTAAACAACCAGTTATTACCCTCCCAACCAAACGGAAACTGAATATAATTGACCCAAGCAAATAGGTTCAAGTAAACCCGAATTAAATCCTTCCTGGGCCTTTTAATTTTCAGGAGTCTTCTTTTGTCATTGAAAAAGCCCACATTTTCACAAGCCAACCCATAGAGTCTCAAAGACTCGTGAAATTTGGGTTCAAAACAAAACAAAAATGTTTTCAAACTAGGAATCCCAAGCCATTACAAATCTGGGACCAACCACGCAAGCATAAACATAAAACAAAAATGAAAAAGTAAAGGGCATAGACAGATGAGGATGAACTATAAGAAGAAATGAACATCAATGACCTAAGCGAAGAAAAATACCATTCATGAAGATGAAGAATCAAACCGAAAGAACTCTGCCAAGTCGCAGGTAATTTGTCCAGACCTCGACAAATCCGAGGTGAGTCAAAACTCACATTAATCAATGGCTCTTAACAAAGCCATTAACTAATGTTAATTTCGACTCACAACATGCCAAAATCGACGAAAAGAATTTAAGAAGCGAAAGCTCGATGATTTCGGCTTTTTAGATTGGAAATCTGAGGGACTCCATTGAGTGTTTTGGAAAACGAGGGCAAAGACATGATTTAGAAAAGTCCAGCAGTTGCCTGGTATGAATTTGGAGGGATTTGGAGCAGAAACACCATAGCCATGGCGGATTAGGGCACAGATAGGGAGAAGACGAGGCAAAGGGGCGTTTGGAGTAAATGAGGTGTCTCTGACCCATTTCAGACATATTAATGGTTTGAAGAGATAGGTTCCCGACCGTTTGATGCATTAAAATGAACGGCCCAGATCTGCCGAATTCGAAACAACATCGTTTGGTTGTAAAGAGGAATTCGACCGGGTATTGGGTCATGGGCCAATTGGGGCGGGTTTTGTTCTGTTTGGGGTGGATCCGTTTGGGGTTGGAGATGACTTAATTATTCTGGCCCAAATCCTTTTTCTTCATCTCCTATTAATTCTTTTAGTTCCCTTTCTTTTTCTCCTTTCTTTTTCTCTTTATTTTTCTGAAAATTAAAACTAAAAATCCTAAATTAAATTAAAAACCAAACTAACTCATTAAAAATACTAACTAATCCTAAATAATTAACACCATTAATAAATTAAAGAAAAACTATTCGAAAATCAAAATTAAAATTAAAGGATGCAAAATGACTATTTTTGTGATTTTTCTTTTTATAAAACAACTTAATTACTAAATAATTCTTAAATTGAAAAATTAACTCCTAAATTCACATGCAACTCATTTTTTGTATTTTTCACTAATTAAAATGCACAAACAAAAATGCAAACAATTAACAGAAAATGCCACGAAAATCCACAAAATTGCAAACACTGAAAGAAATTATTTTGTTTTGATTTATGGGAGTAATTCATATAGGGCAAAAATCACGTGCTCACAATAAGAAAAATTAAGGGTCAAAATAGTTCTAGCACAAGGCCCAAATATGACATTCAACCCAATTTATAGGAAATTCTTTCTAAAACACATAAGTATCATATAATTTAAGTGAAATACGCAACTTTATAGTTGCTATGGGACGGACCAAGTCACAATCCCTAACGGTGTAAGCCCACACGCCCGTCACCTAGCAAGCGTGTCATCTCAAAATAGTAAAGAAATGTGAAATCCAGGGTTTCATACCCTCAGGACAAGATTTACAATCATTACTTACCTCAAACAAGCGAATTCCAATATCGAGCAAGCCAAGCGATGCTCCAAAAATGTCATCTTGCACGTTCCGACCTCTGAACGGCTCGAAACTAACCAAAAATAACTCAAATACATCAAACAATGCTAAATCAACTAATCCCAATTGAAAAAGGTCGACTCTTTAATAAAAAGCCCAAAATCGACCAAAAAGCCCAACCCGGGCCCGCATCTTGAAACCCGACAAAACTCACAAAATCCGATAACTCATTCAATTATGAGTTCCACCATACTAGTTTCATCCAATTTTGACTTTGAATCGATGTTCAAAACTTAAAAATTCACTTTATGAAACTTTAGGCAAAACCTCCCAAATTTCACTTTAAAATAATCAATCAAATGCCAAAAACGAAAGTGGATTCATGAAATATAACCAAAACCGAATAGAGAACACTTACCTCAATACATATGGTGAAAATCTCCTCCACAATCGCCCAAATCCGAGCTCCCCAACTCAAAATATGATCAAATGTACAAACTCTTCTTGTATATATTTTTCTGTCAGCTATTCTGCCTCGATTCTCATATCAAACGATTTCAAAACTTACTTTTGATTCCTCCAATGGATTCCTTGTGAATTTTTAGTCATGCTAGACTCTTGAATCACTCTATTTGACCTTATATTGAAGGAGATATATTGGTTTCAATATTTAAAAATAGTGCAGATTTTTAAATACGAATTCAGTGGCAATTTCATAATTAATCTGACAAATCTGGCAACCTAATTCTTAGTAAAATGATCGTAAAATCCTCATACGATGTCCATATTCGACTATTCTTTTTGCTATGGATCTGTAATTAGGATACGGATCTAATGGTTCAATAAAAACAGAAATTAGAGCTCATTTGCTTAATGTAGTACCATTTATGCTTGAAAAACGACGTCGAAACATCAAAAATGAGTGCAACACAACGCAAACCTATTTGAAACTCACCTGAGCCTCTCGGGACCCTGTTCGAATACACCGATAAGTCTCATATCATAACATGGACCTACTTGAGGCCTCAAAACACACATAAAAACATCGAAATGAAGAATCACACCTCAATTCGAAATCAATGAACTTGAAACTTCAAACTTCCACAACCGATGCTGAAACATATCAAATCTTGTCCGATCGACATCAAATTTTACATAGAAGTCACATTTGACATTATGAATGTGCTCCAACTTCCGAAATCGAAATTCGACCCCAATATCAAAAAGTCCACTCCCGGTCAAACTTTCCAAAATTCCAACTTTCGCTATTTCAAGCCAAATTCTACTACGGACCTCCAAATAACAATACGGATGCGCTCCTAAGTCCAAAATCACCCAACGGAGCTAACAGAACCATCAGAAATCCAATCTGAGGTCAAATTCTAAAAAGTCAAAATTTGGTCAAACCTTTCAAATTTAAAGCTTCTAGCTGAGAATCATTCCTCCAAATCAATTCCAAATAACCTGAAAACCAAAACCGACGATTCACATAAGTCATAATACTTCCTACGAGCTACTCATGCCCTCAAACAACCAAGCAAAGTGCAATTGCTCAAAACGACTAGTCGGGTCGTTACATTATCTCAGTGCATGCATTTCAACACGAAGATCTTATACCACCACATGTGTATCAATAATCACAATGGCACGGCAGAAACCTCGTGCAAACAATAACAACCGCATGGCAAAAACCTGGTGTAACTGAAACAATGATATTTCAAAGATAACAAGTTCAAATTAGGAATCTCAAGTTAAATATTGAATACGAAATTGAGAAAACACAAAATTTAACTAGGCATGTAGTAAAAGTTGCAAACAAGAGATAATACAAGTATACATGTGAAATTAGGCTAAACATGATGACTATACATGCTAAAGTAACTCAGCTAAGGCATAAAAAGGAAACTACTTAGATAAAAATCAAAATTTCAACATTTAGCTCGTGTACACACTCGCATTTGAAATGAATAAAATGAAAGAGTGCAGAATATGCAAGTGATGAATCTAATTCGAGAATTTGAAATGAAGAAAATGAAAGAATCAGAAACTATAGAGGATTATTGAGACCAATTGCTCAACATAGCCAACAAGGTGAGATTGTTTGGTAAGGAATTTAATGATGAAAGAATTGTTCAAAAAATTCTTGTAACACTGCTTGAGAAATATGAAGCCACAATCTCTTCTTTAGAGAATTCCAAAGATCTATCAAGTATCACCTTGGTAGAACTTGTTAAAGCTTTGCAGGCATTGGAGCAAAGGAGAATAATGAGGAAGGAAAGTTCTGTCGAAGGATCTTTTCAAGCTAAATCACAGAACATTGATTCAAACAAAGGCAGAAAAAAAAAACAGGAAGCAAAGGCAAAGCAATAACAATCAGGGAGGAGCTCATCCACCCTGTCCTCAGTGCAAAATGACAAATCATCCTCAACAAAAATGTTGGTGGACACCAGATGTCAAGTGCAACAAATGTGGTCAACTAGGCCATGTTGAGAGAGTATGCAAGTCATAAATTGTGGTCAATAGATGTCACCTCGCTTACACGGCCCTCACATATCATAAATTGTCACAACAATACCAAATCCTAAGGAAGAATTCTCTCACATAGGGTTAGACAAGTCACTTACCTCGAACCTCGCTTAATCAATCAATAAGAAGACCTTTCCACGGATTTTCCGACTCTGGACAACCCAAATCTAGCCAAAAGAAAATTAAATACTATAAATATAACTATAGTAAACTAATGTAAATAATGAAACTACGACTTTAGCAAAGAATTGAAAAATTGCTCCAAAAGGTCGACCCAGACCCATGTCTCGGAATCGAGTAAAAGATATAAAATTCGAACACCCATTTGATATCGAGTCCAACCACACAAGAATTATCCAAATCCAACCTCTTTTGGCCTTTCAAAACCCAAAATATTGGCCTAAGAACTGTACACCCTTTTTACCTAATTTCTCAACCCAAATCCTTAATTAAATGGAGAAATTAATGATAGATTAGTGAAAATTAACCAAAAATGAGTCAAAAATCCATATCCAAATGTTTTCTCTGAAAATCCCCCAAAAATTTGCCTCAATCTGAGCTCTTAAAGTCCTAAAATGACAATGAGAGCAAACCCTCGATTTTGAAATTTTAATCTACTGCCCAGGTGTTTGCACTATGCGATTGCAGAAATACCCATGCGATCTCGTAGAACAAAATAAGTTGCCCCAACTATATGACCTATGCAAACACGGTTGGCACCACGTGAATGCGGATAACAAATACCCCGACCTTGTGCGATCGCGGAGAGGCACACGCGTTCGCATAGAATAACACGTGGTAACCCAACTGCCGTATTTCCTCTTTGTGAATGCGTCCTAGCCCACGCGTTTGCGATGCTCTACCTAGCCAACTTACGCAATCGTGTACTTCACCTCGCGAACGCATAAAGTAGAAATCTAGCTTCCTCAAAACAAGCCATCACGATCGCATAGAAGAAAACCAGAACTGGACACCAACAAATCTTCAGCACTCTTCTAAGTCCAATTTTCACCTCATTAGCCATTTGAAATCCACCCGAGGCTCTTGAGACCTCAACCAAATATACCAACAAGTACTAAGACATCATACAAACTTTATCAAGCCTTCAAATCACATTAAACAATGCTAAAAATATGAATCACGTATCGGTTCAAGCCTAATGAACTTTAAAACTTCTAACTTCTACATCTGCTGCAGAAACCTATCAAATCAAGTTTGATTGAGGTCAAATTTTGCACACAAGTCCTAATTGACATTACGGACCTACTCCAACTTCTGGAATCGGAATCCGACCTCAATATCAAAAAGTTCACTCCCAGTCAAACTTTCCAAAAATCATCCAACTTTCCAACTTTCGCCAATTAACGCCGAAATGACCTACGGACCTTCAAATCAATACCCGGGCACACTCCTAAGACTAAAATCACCCTACGGAGCTATTGGAACCATCGAAACTCCATTCCGAGGGCATCTTCACATAATTCAACCTACGATCAACTCTTACAACTTAAATTTCAAACTTAGAGACTATGTGTCCCATTCCACTCCGAAATTCTCCCGAACCTGACACCGAGCAACCCAGCAAGTCAATTAACCACAGAATGAAACAAAGGGAGAAATAAATAGGAGACTGGGGCTACTACTCTCAAAATGACCGGCTGGGTCATTACACATGTATATATTTTATTACAACTAATTTATCTTTCAAGAATGCCATTTCTTCGTCGAATAAATACAACTACTTTATGACAGTATAGTTTCTTTGGAATTATTGAACATTCAAAGCATCTCTTGCCCATACAATAGATTCAAAATAATATTATGAGTATCAACATGAAGTAGAATAGCCAATACTGGAAGTAACGAGCGACAACCATCTAACATTGTAGCTGATTTAGAATTTGGAACGCTATAAGAATTAACTGTCGTTACAATTCATTCAGATCAGTTTGGTGAGGGCTAACAAGAAGAAGGACAGGTAATAATACAAATATACAACCAACACACAATCGAACAAAGTTTGTTGTTATCTCCTGCAATGATAAACAACAACCAAGATCAAGAAAATGCAGAGACTATACCAATAACAACAGATACAATTGACAAAATTGGTGAAACTTCTACTGCTTCTAAGAAATCAAGAAAAAGGGCAAGGAGAAAGCTCAAAAAATCTCCACCATGTAAAATACTTAAGCACGATGCATTTCCTGAAGAAATAAAAGTAGGATAAACTTTGAGAACAATACAAACATGACTGAATTTTTCTGCAATTTGGAGATAAACCAAAAACTTGAATTCACTGCTGATAGATTATGCTCAAAGAGATACGAGCTGAAATGCATCGTGAAGAGATGTGGTTGGAATGTACGTGCTACCTGAATAAAAGATTTCACACTTTGCAGGGTGATAAAATTTCAAACCAACCATGAATGCTAAGTTGATGCAAGAAAATCTGATCATAAGCATACTACATCAAAATTTATAAGTGAGCAAATTTTGGAACATGTTCGACATAAAAATATTGAGGTTAAAACAGCCTTTGTAGAACGTGAAATAAAAAAATAGAATTCACATTGGATATCACAAGGCATAGCGCGCTATTAAAAAAGCTATTGCTTGTATAAGAGGAACACAAGAAGAGAATTCCAAGATTCATCCTTCATACCTACACATAATGGTACATAGAAACCTGGGAATGTACACTAGCATATAAAGAGATCAGCACAATCGGTAAGCAAATAATAATAATCATCAATCTGAAGTTTCAATTGTTCCTATTTGAAACTTCACACCTTGTGATTTATTTTTTGTGTTTCACGTGTACATGTTTGATTATATGTTCTTTGCTCCTGAGGCATCAATAGCTGGTTGACATTATTGTAGACCTGTGATTGCAATAGATGCAATACTTTTAAAGCCAAAATATTGTGGTGTTCTATTTGTTGTTTTATCAAATAATGCAAACAATCAAATCTTTTCTCTATCTTTGGTATAATAGATTAAGAAAATAATGACGCATACATTTGGTTCTTATAGGATATGCGAAAAGCAATTGAAATCCGCTGTGAACTGGTTTTCTTATCATATAGAAATCAATCGATCACACATGGGATTAGACAAATTTATCTCGAAGCTCACCATGGTATTTGCCTCTATCATTTTGAGAAGAATCTAAAGCAAATACATGCAAAAAGCATGGCGATAAATCTTTTTCAAACCGCTGTAGGATCATACAAACATGAAGAGTTTAATCAGTTAATGTCTCACACAAAAGTGTTGACGAGAATATATACACTTATATAATGGAAGAGCCACCAGAGATGGGATCGATCGTGGTTCCCACGATGAAGTTATGATATGCTGACAACAAACATGGTAAAATCAATGAATTTCGTGTTACTAAAATTAAGAGAGATGCTTGTTTTAAGAATGTTAGATTTCATTCAAGAAAAGTTACAATAGTGTTTTTACAAACGGAGAAAAACATCACAAGAAATTTTTCACAAAGTATGAATATGGGCAGAAGAATAGTTGAATAAGAAGATAAACTTAGCTTGCAAAATGTTTGTAAGTATATTTATTAACTTCAGCCTTTATGATCTGAAGTAATTGACTAATGCATAAAAACTTCATCCTTTTATGTCTAAAGTCATTGACTGCCTACTTACATAAAAACATGTCTGAAGTTCTTCATACGGTATTTTGCTTAACTACAACATGTTTTGTCTGAAGTAATTAATTAATGCATAAAACTTCAGCTTTATTAGTCTAAAGTCATTTACTGCTTACAGGAAAAAAAACTTCATACCTTTTTTGAAGCTATAATACACTAGCACAGTTTTTTTTACTTTTTTATTTATTCTTAGGTGTTCAACCTTGATTCAATGTTGTTTAGAATAAATAATGAGGGAATGAAATTCATTGTGGAATTAAAGAAGAGAACTTGTAACTAATTAAAATTTCAACTTGATGAATTGCGATGTTCACACGCAATTGCTGCTATCAATAAGAGATATTTGGAGAAATCCGATTTCTGCTCAAAATGATATTCAAGGGACATGGTTAAAAACATATGAAGGGTATGTCAATATTGTGGGAGATCAAAATTCATGAGATATATTGCAAAATGTAGAATCTCAAATCACAAAACCTTTCGATGTAGACATTCTACAAAGAAGAAGACAGAATGAGGTATATCCCTGCGACTGAATTGGTACGACTAAAATCTACCAAATGTAGTCGATGCAAATAAATTGGGCATAACAGAACAAATTGCTTCTCTTCTCCACCGCCTCATTCATATTCTAAAAAACATTCTAAAAATATTGTAACATTTGTTACGACCCAAAATCCACTAAAGATCGTGATGGCGCCTAACGCTGTCGTCAGGCAAGCCAACGGTAATTGATCAACTTAATTACTCATTTTATTACTTTTAAAATCATAATTCCCATTAATTAAATAGCATGAAAAAGAATTTATAGGGTGAAATAATAATAATTATGTGAACTACCATACTGAACATCCAGTAGAAATCCCCAAAATTCAGTGTCACAAGTGCATGAACATCTAATAAGGAGTACAATAATAATACAACATCTGTCTGGAATACAAGCTAGATAGGAAAAATATAAATAACTCTGATAGAGACTTTGTATGATGTGGATCATGACAAGGAAATGCAACTCACCGTAAATTCCCCGCGATAGTCGCTCCTCTGCACCCAAAGGACCACCAGAAACATATATATACCTGCACAATAAGTACAGCAAGTGTAGCATGAGTACGTAAATCAACACGCAACTAGTAAGTATCTAGACTAACCCCAGAGAAGCAGTGACGAGGGGTCGACATCGACACTTACTAGTGGTCTAATAAATCAAATGCAGTAGGAAGTAAACAGATGTGAGGCAGAGTAAACAAACAAAATAAACAAGTATAAATATGAGGTACAACCCTCCTCTCAATGATAAAATCAAGTTCTCAATTAGCAGTTACCTTCTCAACCGGAGTATATATATATATATATATATATATATAATGGGCCTCACCAGATAGGCCATACATTTCAAATCAGGAAAACTCACAGATACACTGGTTTTTGGTCAAATATTACGCACGATTCCGTTAGAGTATTTTATAGAAATGCCAAGGCGTATGGCCCAATCCCATCATATTGTGTGCACTTCCGAGGGTTGAATGACACAAACCATAGATGCATATATTATACTGCCGAGGCGAACGGTCCGCTCCCATAAGAGTGTGGTACATAATCCTGCCGAGGTGAATGGCCCGATCCCATTAGAATAAGAAGATTTAACAGGTCCTTGACCCCACTCATGAATAAACGTATGAGTTATACATTTTTATGGAAAACCTTTCGATGAAAACGCGTGGAAGAAATTTGTAAGAGGAGCACATTTATTCTGCGGCTAAACATGAAGCTCGTCAAATCTATGCAATAGCAAGTCTATCACTCTATGCGAGTCTAGTCTCAAGTCGTAACGTAAAACAAAATAATTTAATAGGCAAGGGACAACTCAAATAATACAGTTATAGCATGACATGAACCTAAGTCTGCCCGGATATATCATGAATCTAGCTGCATGAGGACTCTCTTCACCTCGTGCGTATATAGCCCCCTTAACAAATAGAACATATCAATTACATCACCTAGAGGTAGTTTCCCTCTCACAGGGTTAGACATGAGACTTACCTCGCTCCGAAATTCCGTAACCGGCTCCAACACCACTCTAACACCTCAAACTGATGCTCGTCGCTCCACAACTAGTCAAACAATGTAAAAACCAATAAAAATATACTCTAATACTTATAATAAATCAATTCATAATAATTTCCAACTTCATTCGAAAAGTCAATAAAAATCAACCCTCCGGCTCAGGTGCCTGGATTCCGAAAATATCTGAAGATGAACTTTACCCATAACACTATGAACTCGATTATATGATTTATTCCTAATTCCATATCCAATTTCGTTGTCAAAATCCAAAAATACCAAATTTTGGGTTTTCTACCAAATCTCAAATTTCTACTAATTTCCATGTTTAAATCCATATATAAACCAAGTGTTAACTTGCAATGAGAAGAAATCACTTCCCCCATAATAGATGATGAAGATGGCCTTCCAAAATTGCTCCAAGATCAACTCTCATGGAAGAAAATGGGATGAAAATGAGCCAAATCCCGCTTTTAAAAGAACACCTCTGCCCAGACGACTTTTCGCTCTTGCGATCAGCTTGGTCGCTTTTGCGATCACAAATGCGCATCTGCGAAGTCCACTGGTCAGCAACCCCATTGTACCTGCGAGATCTTTCCTGGTTCTGCACAACTGCAGGTGCGAAGCCATCATCGCCTCTGCACTCCAGCTCTCTTATGCGACCACTCCGTCGCTTCTGCGAGGCTGCAGAAGCGTTCCATTTTTCCGCTTCTGCAAAGCCTTCCCTAGCCAGACTTTCCCACTTCAGTGATGCGATTCTCGCTCCTGCGAAGTCGCTTCTGTGACCTAGCTTCCGCAGAAGCAATTGCACTAGCAACCAGATATTTCCAGCTTTTCCTTAAGTCAAAAAATCGATCCGTTAACTATCCTGAATCCACCCGAGGCCCTTAGGAACTTAAACAAATGTATCAACACATCCCAAAATACAATACGAACTTAGTCGAAGCCGCAAACCACGTCAAACAGCATCAAAATCATGAATCGTGCCTCGAATCAAACTTATAAATTTTCAAATTTCCAAATCATATATCTTGTGTCGAAAGGTATAAAATCAATCCAGAATGACTTCAAATTTCTCACATGAGTCATAAATAACATAACGAATCTATTTCAAGTCTCGGAACCCCGAACGGACATTGATAACATTAAAATACACTTCAACCCAAACTTATAAAATTCATCCAAAATGCCAACTTTCCATAATAGGTGCCGGAATGCTCTCGGGCCACCTGATTCTCAACCCGAACATATGCATAAGTCCGAAATCATTATACAAACCTATTGAAACCTTCAAATCCCGATTTCGAGGACGTTTACTCAAAAGTCAATTCTTCCAACTTAAAATTTTCAAAATTAGAATTTTTTTTCCAAGTCAACTTCGAACTTCCTGAAATTCAATTCTGATCACACGTACAAGTCATAATACCTGAAGTGAAACTACTCAAGACCTCAAATCGACGGACGATATGCTAGATCTCAAAATGACCGGTCGGGTCGTTACAACATTATTCTAAAGGAAGACAGATATTCTGAATTTAGACTTTCATTATTGATTGATATATGTGAAATGTGATTGTTTTACATAGAAATAAAAAAAATCAGCTCTTGGATTGAAAATTACTCGTTTATATATTTCTTGAAGTAGAAATCACTCATTTTTGTTGGCTTACAGGTTTGGTTGCAAAAAAGTAATTACAAAACCACTAAAATTACGCAATTATTTTAGGCAGAAAAAACTGTAAGTGAAATATATATCTTTAACACACACACACATACATATATATAAGATACTACAGACTTTTCTGGCCTAAAGTATTCTTATACACAAAGTAATACTTCATACTAATAAGTCTGAATTGGAATATATGGTTATAAAAGGGTAGTGTTTCCAAAAAAACTTCACCCTATAAAGTCTGACTCTTAAAAGATATAGAAGATAACTTCAAGCCAAAAAGGTTGAAGTTATAGCCCTATATATGGCTATAAACAAGTAGTGTTTCCAAAAAAAACTTCAGCCTATAAAGTCTGATTCTTAAAAGCTATAGATTATAACTTCAGGCCAAAAACGTTGAAATTTCTAACCTATATATGCTAATTTCATCCTTATAAGGTCTGAAGTTTTAGGCTGACACGTAGTATATTATTACATTAAAATGAGAATGCAACCTTCAAAATTCAATAAAGTTTACACAAAATCAAAACATGATTTTAGTTTATATTACATATTACATGAAAAAACATCACACAAACAAGAGAAAGCCATAAAAGCATTAAAAAAATTACAGAAGAAAAATATAAAAAAGGGATTAGAAAAACTAAGTATCACCCCCATCATCAGAACAATACTCATCAATTTCTCTATATATCTCATCACCATCCGAATCAGAGATAATAATAGGATACTCAGACAAAAGACCACAGAGTTTCATAAGATCACATTTCAACTTATTGAATTGATCACGCAACTGACTTTGTTTAATTTTTACTCTGTCCATAAAATAAGGAAAACTCTTCAAAGTATTTTTCATCTTAGCATAGTCATCCCTGATGGAAAATTTAAAAGAATCAAACTGCTGCACAACCTTGTGGAACAAGGTGTAATAACCTACACAACTATGTTCAAGGTTCAACCTATCCTGGAACGATTCATCGGCAAAAAACTGTAGTCTGATTCTTTCCCAATCAGCCTTTATACGCTCTCACTTCTGCATAAGATTACCCATTGGTACGTTACTATGCCAATCAGCCTTTAAAATCTCCAACTTCTCCATAAGTTCATCCATTATAAGTTTCCTACTTCCACCAGCATCAGACGTTTTAAAAAAAAAACAAAGATAAAAGGCTATGGATGAATACACATTTAAAGAAAAATGATAAGAGGCTATGGATGACTATGAAATTTTCAAGTAAAGAGGTTGTTAATATCGCCAAAGTTTGCACCTAATCAATATAATATCTAAAAATGCAAAACTAACTTTTTAGACCGGTTTACTATTCTACGGTCAGAGAAATTGAACGTAGCAAGATAAAGTAGATGATAAAAGACAATAAGTAGGTGGTAAATACAAAAAGATAATTCTGAAATTTTAAAATACAAAGGAATGTAACTTTGGCCTAATAAGTCCATAGTTTTTCAATACTAAAAATATAACTTCAGGCTGAAAAGCCAAAATTTGCACATAATCAATTGAAAGCCTGTATTTACTTTATAAATGCAAAAGTAACTTTTCATGTCAATTTAGTATTTGATGGTCAGACAAATAAAATGTAAGATAAAGAAGGTGATAAAAGATAAAAAATAGTTGGTAAATACAAAAAGATAAGTCTAAAGTTTTAAATACAAAGGAATATAACTTCGGGCTAATAAGTCCATAGTTTTGAATACTACATAATGTAACTTCACACTGATTAGCCTGAAGTCTTATATACAAATGTAAGAGAACTTCATACCAAACTTCAGATTAATAAGTCCATAGTTTTGAATACTACGGAATGTAACTTCACACTGATTAGTGTAAAATCTTAGATACAAATGTAAAACAACTTCAGACAATACTTCAGACTAATTTTGAATACTACGAAAGGGAACTTCATATTGATTAGTCTGAAGTTGTAATGACCCGATCAGTCTTTTTGAGCTCTAGCGTGTCGTTCGGTATTTTAAGATCTAGAGTTGCTTCATTTCATGTATTATGACTTGTACGTATGGTCGGAATTGAATTTCGGGAGGTTCAGAGTTGTCCGGATGGAAAATTCTAAATTCAGAAGCTTTAAGTTAAAAGAGTTGACCAAGGTTTGATTTTTTAGTAAACGACCTCAGAATTGGAATTTAAAAGTTCCAATCGGTTTGTATGATGATTTGGACTTAGGCGTATGTACGGATTGGGTTTCGGATGACCCGGGAGCGTTTCAGCACTTATTTTGGAAACTTGGCATCTTGAAAGAATTTCATAAATTTGGGTTGAAGTATATTTTAATGTTATTGATGTCTGTTTGGGATTCCAACCTAGGGAATAGCTCTGTATGGTGATTCTGGTCTTAGGAGTGCGTCTAGATGTGGATTTGGAGGTCCATAGGTCATTTCGGGGTCATTTGGTGAAACTTGAAAATTTGAAGGTTTTGGAAAGTTTGACCGAGAGTGGGCTTTTTGATATCGAATTTGGATTCCAATTCCAGAAGTTAGAGCAGGTTCGTGAAGTCAAATGTGACTTGTGTAAAATTTGAGGTGAATCGGACATGATTTGATCGAAATCGGACATGCAGAAGTGTTTTTAGAAGTTTTGAGTTTCATGATATTATTCATGCGTATTGGCATCTGATTTATGCTTTTAGATGTTATTTCGGTGTTTCAATCATGCGAGCGAGTTCGTATGAAGTTTTTAGACTTGTGTGGACGTTTGGTTTGGAGTACAAAGGCCCGGGTGAGTTTCGAGCACGTTCGAAGTGGTGAAGAACTTCAGTTCTACTGGTTTCTGGTCTGGGCTGCATGTCTCGCAAATGCGAGGTGTTATTTGCATTTGTGAATCTCACATTTTCGAGGAAGGATTTGAATTTGTGAGTATGGGAAAACACTGAGGTGTTCGCATTTGCGAACATTTTTGTCGCTTTTGCAAAACCGCCCTCTTTGCATTTGCAAAGATTTTGGTCGCAAATGTGACCTTGGAAGGGATAGCTCTGCTTCGCATTTGCGATGCTTTTGTCGCAATTGCAGCTATCGCATTTGCGAACAAGATGCCGCAAATGCGACATCTGCGACTAGTGCAAGAGCTTTTTATTTCAGGTCTTAGCTTTATTTCCCTCATTTCCCACTTGGTCTTGGACTATTTTGAGAGCATTTTTGAAAGGGGTTCCATCAACATCAAGAGGTAAGTGATCCCTATCGATTCTTTAGCTAAATAATGAATAATAAGTAGATTTAACATGGAAAATAATGGGATTTATGGGATTTTGAGGAAAACCTAGGGTTTTGATAAAAATGGGATTTAACCCCGAAAATGATTATAGAATAGGGTGAAAATTATATAGTTGAGTTCGTGGGGCTATGGGTGAAAACTTTCTTTGAACATTTTCCGAATCCGGGCACGTGGGCTTGGGGATGATGTCACGACCTCAGTTTGGATCAATAAGTAACAAACATATACTTACATTGAAAGCAATGGCAAGCTGGAACATGGTCGGGTCCAGCATCAGAAGCCAACACCAATTCACAACAGCATAGAGCATATAAATAAGGAAGTAACTCATAGATAAAATACTCAACTTTTTCACAATTGTTATGAAAATAGTTCGGCTTTTCAAGAATATCAGTGAAAAATTAAACCTTTACCGAAATCTTCGAGAAAAATACGAGATAGTTTGAAAACTCTAGTTCTTTCCTAAAATCCTTTCCAAAATAAATAAGATGTTTTATTTTTCTTCCCAAACAGCAAGTGTGAAAAATACCTCTCTATGCCCATATATCAATGTGTGTGAAAGAAATTATGAGCGATGTGATACCGTACAGTATGAGGAAGAATGCACCTCTATGCGTGTATGTCCTATATGCATACAAATGCCATGTATCCTAGAGATAAAACATGTACTCACACGATCCACTCATAAATACTCAAGCACTCGGTACTGTATATGGCACATACAGCCTAGGGAAAATCCATCCCGGAATATATACATCACTGATCATCAGTCACCCAGTACCGAGGAAATGCCATTCCGGCTCCATGGAGAAGATCCATCTCCAGGTATATATATCAATACTCAACCACTCGGTATTGTATTTGGCTCATACGACCCACGGAAGATCCATCATGGAATGCATAAATATACATCACTGACCATTAGTCATTAGTACCGAGGAAAAGGCCAACCTTGCCCCATGGAGAAGATCCATCTCTAGATAATAATAATAATAATAATAATAATAATAATAATAATAATAATAACCTCACAACCACTCGGTACTATATATGGCTCACACGGCCCAGGGATGATTCATCCCAGAATATATACATTACTAACCATCAGTCTCTAGTACCGAGGAAATAGGCAAATCCACTGTCGTGACGGCACCTAGTCTCTATAACTAGGTAAGCCTAACAAGTGCGGAAATAAAATTGAAACTTGCGGAAATATAAACAAAGGAAAACAAAGAATAACCAAAAAGGGAAGCAATATATAGAAAGTCGCTCGGCATATACATCACGACATCTCAAACTTCTACGACACTATCCCAAAACCCGAAAACTCATGGGAACACAAGCTAGACGAAATATAGTAAAGTGCTCAAATCTCCAGAATATCTACATCAACAGTAAGATAGAAAAGGCTAACACTACAAAATAGAATAAAGATAGAGACGCCTTGGTCTGTGGACGCGGCAGATGTACCTCAAAGTCTCCGAAAGATCTCCCTACCTTAAGGGTGATAAGCCTGGGTAGAGGTACCTGGATCTGCACATGAAAAACATGTGCAGGTAGGGGCATGAGTACACCACAGTGGTACTCAGTAAGTGCCAAGCCTAACCTCCGTCGGGTAGTGACGAGGAAGGTCAGGGCCCTACTAAGATAAATAAATAATAAATGAAAGGATAAATAAGCAATTTAAGTGAGAATCTACAGTAAGAATCTATACAGTATGATAAGAGTACAATAATGGAAACAGAATATAAAGGCATAACACCAGGAGAACACCTCTCACAGCAAGGATAATAACCGGGGATCTCTTGGTATCTCGAGGATCTCTTGGTATCCTCAATATGAACACTAGGGATCTCTTGGTATCCCGAGGATCTCTTGGTTTCCTTAATAAATACACTAGGGATCTCTTGGTATCCCGAAGATCTCTTGGTATCCTCAATAAATATACTAGGGATCTCTTGGTATCCCGAAGATCTCTTGGTATCCTCAATAAATATACTAGGGATCTCTTGGTATCCTTAATAGTACACTAGGGATCTCTTGGTATCCTGATGATCTCTTTGTATCCTCAATATATATGTCAGGGATCTCTTGGTATCCCGCACCTCAGTCCAGATCATAAATACGTGCAGGTGATCTCTGGGGATGTCGTCCCGTAGTCCCAAATTAAATCACACAGTAGCAGCTCAAGAATATCAAAATAAATACTAAGTTCGTAATAAGTAAGCAACTGATTCTAGCCTAACATGCTTCACGTAATGCAATTAAGGCAGTTCAAGCAAATAGGCAATTAAGTGAACTAAGCATGCTTTTCTAAACTAACACATGCTAAGTTTGCAAGTAGAATAAAAACAGGTAAGAAAGGAACTCAGTTTAAATACTTAAAGTAAAACCGGATTTTCAACAATTAGCTGCAGTACGCACTCGTCACCTCATGCACAAGGCATTTCAACTATCAAATATCATATCCTAAGGGAAAGGTCCCCCACACAAGGTTAGACAAGCCACTTACCTCGAATCAGCTCAAAAAATCAATTCGAAACCACATGTTTGCCACGAGTATCCGACTCCAAATGGCCCAAATCTATTCAATTCAATCTCATATTGTAAATAACACTTCAAGTAACGGATTCTACAATTAAATTCTAAGCTAATACGCGAAAACATGTAGAATGACCAAAATGCCCCTCAGGCCCACGTGGTCAAAACCCGTGGTTCGAACCAAAACCCGATTACTCATTCCCCCACGAAGCCAAATATATAATTTATTTTGAAATCGGATCCCAAATCGAGGTCCAATTCCCCAATTTTTGAAAAACCTAGGTTCTACCCAAAACTCCCAATTTCCCCCATAAATATCTTTGATTTTAAATTGAAATCATGTTAAAAGATGTTAATGATTGAAGGAAATGAGTTACAATTAACTTACAATCGATTTGGAAGAAGAGTTATTCTTGGAAAATCGCCCAAAGGAGTTTGTGTTTTGAAAAGATGTGAAAAATGGGTTTAAAATCGTCTAAGTATAAAGTTGCAGGTCGCAGATATGTGAATGCGAACAGGGGTTCGCAATTGCGAACCCCGACCTCTGCTAAATCTTGGGAATTGCAAAATAGGGTTCGCATTTGCGAACACTTAAGAAATGCTGAACTTTCACATTTGCGAAAGTAGTGTCGCATTTGCGATCACTGGCCCATTGTCAAATCTTCGCATTTGCGAAGAAAATCTCGCATTTGTGAGCCAAGGCAGGCCTGGGTTGGTTTCGCATTTGCGATCCAGCTAAGATTCTGCAATTTTCTAAGTTCCAAATGCACCCCGTGGCCTTTCCAAACCAAACATACGCACAACCTCAAAAACATCCCACTGACTTATTCGTGTAATAAAATCACCAAAATAACCTCAATAACAACGAATTAAACCTCAAAATCATAGAATTTTCTCAAACTTCTTAAAACATCAACTTTAGCAATTTAGGTCCGAATCACGTCAAATGACATCCATTTTCACCAAATTTTATAGAAATGTCTTAAAACATATATAAGACCTGTATCGGGTGCTGGAACCAAAATACGGCCCGATATCATCATGTTCTAATCAAATTTCATTTCAAATTTCTTTAAACAATTTCAAAACACAATTTTCTTTGAAAATTCCTATCTCGGGCTTAGGACCTCGGAATTCGATTCCGGGCAATACCCCCAAGTCCCATATTTTCCTACGGACCCTCTGGGACCATCAAATCACGGGTCCGGGTCAGTTTACCCAAAATGTTGACCGAAGTCAAATTAGCTCATTTTACAGTCAAAATTTATTATTTTTCATATATAATCACATCTAGGCTTTCCGGCTGCATGCCCGGACTATGCACACAAATCGAGGTGATACTAAAATAGGTTTTTAAGGCCTCAGAACACAGAATTTCGTTTTAAAACAATTCCTCCACCTCTAAAACAATTGTTCGTCCTCGAACGGATAGAAGAAGGAAGTACCTGAGTCGGGGAAAAGATGAGGATAATGGCTTTACATATCGAACTCGGACTCCCAGGTCGATGCCTTGGGAGGCTGACCTCTCCACTGAACACGAACAGAAGGAAAACTCTTCGATCTCAACTTGCGAACCTGCCGGTCTAGAATAGCTACCGGCTCCTCCTCATAAGACAAGTCCTTGTCCAATTGGACAGTGCTAAAATCTAACACGTGGGATGGATCACCGTGATACCTCCGGAGCATCGAAACATGGAATACCGGGTGAACTCCGGCCAAGCTGGGAGGTAAGAAAGCTCATATGCAACCTCCCCAACACATCTCAATATCTCAAAGGGCCAATAAATCTCGGACTCAACTTTCCTTTCTTCTCGAATCTCATGACGCCTTTCATAGGCGAAACCCAAAGCAGAACCTGCTCTCCAACCATATAGGAAACATCACGAACCCTCGGGTCCGCATAACTCTTCTGTATGGACTTAGCTGTACGGAGTCTATCCTGAATCACCTTAACCTTCTCCAAAGCATCCTGAACTATGTATGTGCCCAATAATCTGGCCTTTCCCGACTCGAACCAGCCCACCGGCTATCTATATCGCCTCCCATATAAGGCCTCATACGGTGCCATCTGAATGCTAGACTGATAGCTGTCGTTGTAAACAAACTCCGCCAATGGCAAGAACTAATCCCAAGACCCTCCAACCTCAATCACACACACACGAAGCATATTCTCAAGAATCTGAATAGTGCGCTCAGACTGTCTGTCCGTCTGAGGGTGAAATGTTGTAATAAACTCTACCCGAGTACCTAACTCATGTTGAACGGCTCTCCAGAATCGTGATGTGAACTGGGTACCTCTATCTGAAATGATAGAAACTGGAATACCATGCAAACGAACAATCTCCTGGATATAAATCTCCGCCAATCGCTCTTAAGAATAAGTAGTACACACAAGAATAAAATGAGCGGACTTGGTCAGCCGATCCACAATCACCCAAATAACATCAAACTTCTTCAAAGTCCGTGGGAGCCCAACTATAAAGTCCATGGTGATCCTCTCCCATTTCCACTCCGGAATCTCTATCTGTTGGAGCAATCTAGCCGGTCTCTGGTGCTCATACTTCACCTGCTGACAGTTGAGGCATCGAACTACAAATCCCACTATGTCTTTCTTCATCTTCCTCCACCAATAGTGCTGCCTTAAATCCTGATACATCTTTGCGGCACCCGGATGAATGGAATACTGCAAACCATGGGCCTCCTCCAATATCATCTCCTGAATACCATCAACATTGGGTACACATAGCCGACCTTGCATCCTCAATACCACATCCTCACCAATAGTCACATCTCTGGCATTGCCATGCTGAACCTTGTCCTTGAGGACAAGCAAATGAGGGTCATCATACTGTTGCTCCCTGATACGATCAAATAATGAAGATCGAGAGACTACACAGGCTAGAACCCAACTGGGCTCCGAAAGATCCAATCTCACAAACTGGCTGGCTGAGGCCTGAACGTCCATCACCATAGGCCTCTCTGATGCTGATAAATATGCCAAACTCCCCAAACTCTCCGCCCGACGACTCAAAGCATCGGCCACCACATTGGCCTTGCCCGGGTGATACAAAATAGTGATATCATAATCCTTCAGCAACTCTAACCACCTCCTCTGGCACAAATATAGATCCTTTTGCTTGAACAAATGCTGCAAGCTTTGTTAGTCAGTATAAATCTCACAAGGCACATCGTATAAGTAATGGCGCCAAAATCATTAGGGCGTGAACAATGGCAGCTAACTCAAGGTCATGAACATGGTAGTTCTTCTCATGTATCTTCAACTGTCTGGACGCGTAGGCAATCACCCTACCGTCCTGCATCAACACCGCACTGAACCCAACCTTCGAGGCATCACAATAGACCGTATAAGACCCCGAACTTGTAGGCAGTATCAAAATTGGGGTTGTGGTCAAAGTTGTCTTGAGCTTTTGAAAGCTCACCTCACACTCATCTATCCACTGAAACGGAACACCCTTTTAGGTCCACCTGGTCATAGGGGTTGCAATCGATGAAAACCCCTCCACCAAACGATGGTAGTAGCCAGCCAAACCAAGAAAACTACGGATCTCGGTAGCTGAGGATTGTCTAGGCCAACTTTGAACAGCCTCTATCTTCTTCGGATCCACCTGAATACCCTCACTCGACACCACGTGGCCTAAGAATGCCACTGAATCCAACCAAAACTCATATTTCAAGAATTTAGCATATAACTTCTTCTCTCTCAGAGTCTGAAGCACAGTCCTCATGTGCTGCTCATGATCTTCTTGACTCCGGGAATACACCAGAATATGATCAATAAAGACAATGATGAACGAGTCAAGATACAGCCGGAACACAATGTGCATCAAATGCATAAAGGCTGCTGGGGCATTGGTCAACCCAAATTACATAACAAGGAACTCTTAATGATCATATCGAGTCCTGAAAGCGGTCTTCGAGATATCTGGCTCCCGAATCTTCAATTGATGGTGACCTGAGCGCAAGTCAATCTTAGAAAACACCTGTGTGCCCTAAAGCTGGTCAAATAAATCATTAATACGAGGCAAAGGATAATGGTTCTTCACCGTAACCTTGTTCAACTGGCGATAATCAATACACATACGCATAGAACCTTCTTTTTTCTTCACAAACAAGATAGGAGCAACCCAAGGCGATACACTGCGCCGAATAAAACCCTTATCAAGCAATTCCTGTAACTGATCCTTCAACTCTTTCAACTTAGGAGGAGCCATATGATATGGAGGAATAGAAATGGGCCGAGTGCCCGGAAACATATCAATGCCAAAATCAATATCTCTATCAGGCGACCTACCTGGAAGATCAGCTGGAAACACATCGGGATAATCCCGTACTACAGGGATTGAGTCAACGGAAGGGGTATCAACACTGACATCTCTCACATAAGCTAAATACTTATCACACCCCTTCTCAACCATACACTGAGCTTTAAGAAAAGAAATAACTCTATTTGGGGTGTAATCTAAGGTACCCCTCCACTCAACACAAGGTACGCTTGGCATAGCCAGCGTCACGGTCTTGGTGTGACAATCGAGAATAGCATAATGAGGTGACAACTAGTCCATGCCCAAGATAATATCAAAATCAACCATGCTAAGTAACAATAAATCGGCTCTGGTCTCAAAACTACTAAGAGCAACCAAACACGAACGATAAATGCGGTCCACAACAAGAGAATATCCCATAAAAGTAGAAACATAAACAAGAGAACTCAAAGAATCCCAAGGTACACCCAAATGCGGAGCAAAATAGGAAGATTCATAAGAATAAGTAGATCCTGGATCGAATAGAACTGATACACCTCTATGACAAACCATGACAATACCTGTGATGACAGAATCGGAGGCAAAAACCTCGGTACGGGCAGGAAGAGCATAATATCTTGCCTGGCCTCCCCCTCTAGGACGACCTCTACCTCCCCGACCTCCACCTCTAGCTGACTGAGTAGGTGGGGTAGCAACTGGAGCTGTAATCATAGCTTGAGAACTCTGCGAGGCACGCTGTGGCTGAGAAGTCTGTGGAGGTGCACTCCTCACAAGTCTAGGGCAATCCCTCACCATATGGAGGGTGTCACCACACTCAAAACAAGCCCTGGGAGGACGTGGTGGCTATGGCTGGCTCGGTCCAGGTCTGCTGGATTGACCTCAGAAAGTATCTCGCGCCGGAGGCGCGCTAGAAATCAGAGGTGCATAATAAGGCTCCTGAGGCCTAGGAGGAGCTAGAGCACTACTGGCTACTGGAAGAGCTGAATGAATGGGGCGACTAACATAACCCCTACCATGATGTCCTGAAGCTGGGGCATGGGCACCAGAGAAATGGCCCGACTTTTGAGACCTCTTGGCCTCTCTCTCCTCCTTCTCCCTAGCATGCATACCCTCAATCCTCCTAGCAATACTCACTACCTTATGATAAGAAATATCCATCTCCAACTCACGAGCCATGCTAGATCTAATGGGGGAATAAACCCCTCAATAAACCGGTGAAACCTCTCGCGAACAGTAGCAATCAAGGCTGGTGCATGCCTAGCCAAACTGGTGTAACGGACAACATACTCTGAAATAGTCATAGCACCCTAGCGCAAATGCTCGAACTCTGCACACCATGCATCTCTGACGCTCTGAGGAACATACTCTCTCAGGAACAGATCCAAAAACTAAGCCCAAGTCAGTGAAGCAGCCGCATCTGGATTGTCTAACTCATAGGTGCGACAGCAATCATGGGTGACCCCTCGAAGCTGGAAAGTAGTGAAAGAAACCCCGCTCGATACTGAAATACCCATGGTACGGAGAATACAGTAACATTCATCAAGAAATCCCAGATCATCCTCCGATGCTAAACCGCTGAATATAGGAGGCTTGTACTTCTTGAACCTCTCAAGCCTCAAGTGTTCATCCTCGGAAGCAGTTACCCTGTCCTCGGGCTGAGTTGGCACTGCAGACGGTACAAGAATAATCTCATGGACCTGATCGACATGCACTCACTGCTCAGGAGTATGGGCGGCGGGAGTCTGTGCTTCTCCCCCGGCTTGGGATGTGGCTGCAGCAAGGGGAAGCAACCCTGCCTGAGCCAAAGTGGTGTACATGCTCATGAACTGTGCCAAAGTCTCCTGAAGGGCTGGAGTAGTAGTGGCAGTAGGCGTGTTAGGTGCCTGGACTCCGGCTGGATCTGGTGGTACCTCGGCGACAGCTCGCGTAGGTGCTCTCGTTGCACCACGTGAGCGCCCTTGGCCTCTACCCCGGCCTCTGATGACTGTAGTAAGGGGCACAAGTGCCTGATCATCTCGAGTAACATGTGTCCTCACCATCTGTGAGAGAATAGAAGACAGAAGTTTAGAATTGTGATGTCAAAATATCGCACGACAAGGAAATCAAATGAAGTGAGGGTTTTTCCTAACAATTACATAGCCTCTCGTAGATAAGTACAGACGTCTTTGTACCGATTAGCGAGACTCTAATAAACCGTCCTATTTTCCGTGACTCCTATGAACTTAGAGCTCTAATACCAACTTGCCACGACCTCAGTTCGCCCTTCGTAAACTATCATGACGGCACCTAGTCTCTATGACTAGGTAAGCCTAAGAAGTACGGAAATAAAATTGAAACTTGCGGAAATATAAATAAAGGAAAACCAAGAATAACCAAAAAGGGAACCAATATATAGAAAGCTGATTTGCATAAACATCAAGATATCTCAAACTTCTACGACACTATCCCAAAACCCGGAAACTCACGGGAACACAACCTAGACGAAATAAAGTAAAGTGCTCAAATCTCCAGAATGTCTACATCAATAGTAAGATAGAAAAGGCTAACACTACAGGATAGAATAAAGATAGAGACTCTTTGGTCTACGAACACGGCAGATGTACCTCGAAGTCTCCGAAAGATCTCCCTGCCTCAAGGGTGATAAGCCTGGGTAGAGGTACCTGGATCTGCACATGAAAAACATGCGCAGAAAGGGGCATGAGTACACTACAGCGGTACTCAGTAAGTTCCAAGCCTAACCTCGGCCGGGTAATGATGAGGAAGGTCAGGGCCCTACTAAGATAAATAAATAATAAATGATAGGATAAATAAGCAGTATAAGTGAGAATCTACAGTAAGAATCTATACAGTATGATAAGAGTACAATAACGGAAACAAAATATAAAGGCATAACACCAGGAGAACACCGCTCACAGCAAGGATAATAACCGGGGATCTCTTGGTATCCCAAGGATCTCTTGGTATCCTCAATATGAACACTAGGGATCTCCTGGTATCCCGAGGATCTCTTGGTATCCTCAATATTGGTATCCTTAATATGAACACTAGGGATCTCTTGGTATCCCGAGGATCTCTTGGTATCCTCAAAAAATACACTAGCGATCTCTTGGTATCCTCAATATGAACACTAGGGATCTCTTGGTATCCCGAGGATCTCTTGGTATCCTCAATATGAACACTAGGGATCTCTTGGTATCCCGAGGATCTCTTGGTATCCTCAAAAAATACACTAGCGATCTCTTGGTATCTCGAGGATCTCTTGGTATCCTCAATAAATATACTAGTGATCTCTTGGTATCCTCAATAAATATACTAGGGATCTCTTGGTATCCCGAGTATCCCTTTGTATCCTCAATAAATATACTAGGGATCCCTTGGTATCCCGAGGATCTCTTGGTATCCTTAATAAGTACACTAGGGATCTCTTGGTATCCCGAGGATCTCTTGGTATCCTCAATATATATGCCAGGGATCTCTTGGTATCCCGCACCTCAGTCCAGATCATAAATACATGCAGGGGATCTCTCGAGATGTCGTCCCGTAGACCCAAATTAAATCACACAGCAGCAGCTCAAGAATATCAAAATAAATACTAAGTTCGTAACAAGTAAATAGTTCATTCTAGCCTAACATGCTTCACATAATGCAATTAAGGAAGTTCAAGCAAATAAACAATTAAGTCATCTAAGCATGCTTTTCAAAACTAACACAGGCTAAGTTTGTAAGTAGAATAAAAACAGGTAAGAAAGGAACTCAGTTTAAATACTTAAAGTAAAATCGGATTTTCAACAATTAGCTCTAGTACGCGCTCGTCACCTCACGCACAAGGCATTTCAACTATCAAATATCATATCCTAAGGGAAATATCCCCCACACAAGGTTAGACAAGCCAGTTACCTCGAACCAGCTCAAAAAATCAATTCGAAACCACACGTTCGCCACGAGTATCCAACTCCAAATGGCCCAAATCTATTCAATTCAATTGCATATTATAAATAACACTTCAAGTAACGAATTCTACAATTAAATTCTAAGCTAATTCGTGAAAATATGTAGAATGACCAAAACACCCCTCGGGCCCACGTGGTCAAAACCCGAAGTTCAAACCAAAACCCAATTACCCATTCCCCCACGAACCCAAATACATAATTTGTTTTGAAATCGGACCCCAAATCGAGGTCCAAATCCCCAATTTTTGAAAAAACCTAGGTTCTACCCAAAACTCCCAATTTCCTCCATGAAACTCTTTGATTTTAAATTGAAATCATGTTAAAAGATGTTAATGATTGAAGGAAATGTGTTAAAATTAACTTACAATCGATTTGGAAGAAGCGTTGTTCTTGGAAAATCGCCAAAGGAGTTTGTGTTTTGAAAAGATGTGAAAAATGGGTATAAAATCGTCTAAGTATAAAGTTGCAGGTCGCAGGTATGGGAAATGCGAACAGGGGTTCACAATTGCGAACCCCGACCTCTTCTAAATCTTGGGAATTGCGAAACAGGGTTCGCATTTGCGAACCCTTCAGAAATGCTGAACTTTCGCATTTGCGATCACTGGCCCATTGGCAAATCTTCGCATTTGCAAAGAAAATCTCACATTTACGAGCCAAGGTAGGCTTGGGCTGGTTTCGCATTTGCGACCCAGCCTTCGCATTTTCGAGCTTGCATTTGTGAGCCAGGCTTCGCAAATACGAAGCCTGCAGGCCTGGGCACGCCAACTAAGATTTTGCAATTTTCTAAGTTTCAAATAAACCCCGTGGCCTATCCAAAACTCACCCGAGCCCTCGGGGCTCCAAACTAAACATACACACAACCTCAAAAATATTCCACGGACTTATTGTGTAATACAATCACCAAAATAACCTCAATAACAATGAATTAAACCTCAAAATCATAGAATTTTCTCAAACTTCTTAAAACATCAACTTTAGCAATTTAGATCCGAATCACGTCAAATGACATTCGTTTCTTACTAAATTTTACATAAATGTCTTAAATCATATATAAGACCTGTACCGGGCGCCGAAACCAAAATACGGCCCGATACCATCATGTTCTAATCAAATTTCATTTCAAATTTCTTTAAACAATTTCAGAACACAATTTTCTTTGAAAATTCCTTTCCGGGCTTGGGACCTCGGAATTCGATTCCGAGCAAACGCCCAAGTCCCATATTTTTCTACGGATCCTCCAGGACCGTCAAATTATAGGACCGGGTTCGTTTACCCAAAATATTGACCGAAGTCAAATTAGCTCATTTTACAGTCAAAATTTATCATTTTTCACAGATTTTCACATATAGGCTTTCTGGCTACGTGCCCGGACTGCGTACGTAAATTGAGGTGATGCTAAAAGAGGTTTTTAAGTCCTCATAACATAGAATTTTATTTTAAAATAAGTGATTACCTTTTGGGTCATCACAGATGATTTTTAGGAACTCTTCAATTGGGATTGGATAATCATTCTATTAGTTAGGATATGAACTTTTAAACATGTATTGACTATTTTATATTACATTTGACTAGATTCGAGTTGTTTGGCACCAAATTGAGGGTTTAAAGCACAATTTTGGCCCTGAAAGTAAGCTTTGAGACAAGGTAAGTCTCTTTTTCTAACCTTGTAAGAGGAGTTAACCCCATAGGTGAATTGATATAGTATGTGCTTCTATTTGTGGAAACTACATATGCACGAGGTGATGAGAGTCTATACGTAGCTACTAATTATGCTTATGTCCGGATAGTTTAGGACCCAAATCATGTGATACTTACGATATTTGCACCCTAATTTCTAATTTAAATGCTTAAATCATATCGGAACTTGATAAAGGAATTTTAAAAGGTTGAATTTCATTTACTTGACCTTTGTACAGGTTACTTGACATTTAATGAGAATTGGCGTTTCTTTGAATATTAGCCTCTTAATAATCTTGAATCGTAAAGTATATTCTTTTCTTGAGGAGCGGGCCAAACGCCTCAGTAGCGGATAGATGCATCTATGATTCATGCCATTCGACCCTCGGCAGTACACAATTTATATATTTGTATGTTCGATAGGGTCGTACGACCTCACAATAATTCGTGTGTAAAAATTCTTGGAGCCCAATTATAATTGATATTGTTTCATTGGCTTGAGAGATTAATTAGTTATATGATGGAAATTAATTTTGGATTTACTAGTAGTGAAAGAATTGTTTGTGTATTTCTTGTTATTGAGTTTTCAACTGTATTTATATAATCCATGCTTAATTATAATTTTGGTACTTTATTGGTAGCCCGTAGTAAGTGTTGAAGTCGACCCCTCATTACTACTTCTTCGAGGTTTAGACTAGATATTTACTGGGTACGCATTGATTTACGTATTCATGATGTACTTGCTGCAAATTTTGTGCAAGTACATATATGTCTAGCGGTCTTGTGGGCGTAGAGGCGCGGCTATTGCGGGGACTTACGGTGAGCTACATTCCATGAACGAATAAGCAACATATAGAGTCCCCATTAGAGTTATTTACATTCTCCTGTCTAATCTGTATTCTAGACTGGTGTTGTATGTTATCATATTTTCTAGTTGATGCTTATGCACTTGTGACAACGGGTCTTGGGTGTTCCTACTGAATATTTATTATGGTAGTTCACGTAATTATCATTATTTCACCCTGTAAATTCTATTTCATATTATTTAATTAATGAAAATTATGATTTCAAAAGTAATAAAAATGAGTAATTAAGTGGATCAATCATCGTTGGCTTACCTGACAGCGGCGTTAGGCGCCATCATGGCCTATAGTGGATTTTGGGTTGTGACAACTTGGTATCAGAGCGTTAGGTTCACTTAGGTCTCACGAGTCATGTGATTGTAGCTTAAAAGCTAACTGGGGGAGCCCACCGTCTATGATTGGATCGCGTGGTTGTTTGCTTGTGCAGTTTTGGGTTATTGGCGTATCGATAGGTTAATATGACTAAGGAAAGAAAGCATTAGTGGTAATTCAAGGAAAGGATTTGAGGAATGTGTGCTATATTTGGGCTTTATCGATTCATATGCAGGTTTTGAGAAGACTCAGAGTTTATGTTTCTTGTGGATGTGATGTACAAGGAAAAGAATTTATCCAGTTACTTTCTTGAGAAGGTGTTCATGTGCTAGCAGAGCGATAGAGTTGGTTATATTCGGACTAGGTCAGAATGGGTGACTGTCAACAACGGTCCTAGTGGGTTCAAGAATTTAAGTGCAGTGCCTAAGGATTTTGGGCTCGTAGTGTGGTTAAGGATCGAGTTTTTGTAGTAGATTGTGAATGAGACTTGGAGTGTTCTATGTTATCATCGGGTATGCAGTGCAGTATTGGAGGAAAGGAAGAAATAGCTTCGGATTCACAGAATGTCTTGCATAATGGGTGTAAAAGTTGGAGATGCCATTGTACGCATGAGAAAGGCATGAGTAATGAGATGATGTGGTCTCGTGATGCGGGTCACTCAAGACAAGCGTGGATTTGGTTTGTTACGTTTATGAATGGAGCTATTGTTATCTCTAAGGAGAGTCGAGAATAAATGGGAAGAAGTTGGGTCGGTTAGTAATGGTTGAATCAACATGATTGTGGTCGTGATCAGTTTCTTTAGCATGATGTTCTACAAGTGGTTTGAGGTTGTATACTTGGTCTTGAGCACCACCACAACTTGGTTAATTTTGGAGGTATTTGATTCGAATGGCTTTGTGATGTAAATGGATCCTGGGAGATTCGTGGTAGTTTAGATCGCGACTTGAGGTGTGTATGTTTCCATGGTTTGGGAATTCACTTGCGTGTTGCTTTGGTTCTTCTTAAATGAGCTAAGTGAGGATGTTTTCTAGCCAATGAAGTGACTATTCCATTAGTAATACTAGGATTATGGTGGATACGTGTATTATCGCATAGCGGCACGATAGGTGCAGTGAGCGGCATAGGAACTGGAAATTGAAGTTCAAGATTGTGGTTCGGTGTTGATAGATGTCACGAGCTCGAATGAGCAGAGGGAATTCAGATGTTCGAAGTAAGATGGCATTTCTTTTGTGTCACCTGATACTGGTGCTCTGTGTAAAAGTGTTTGTGTATTGACTTGCGGATTTTTGATCCACTTTATTGAATTAGAACGACTGGTGGTATGGATGAGCAGACCGTACTACCTGGTACAGAAGGTTGTGGGAGCGTATTCCACGGAGACATTAGTATAAGTGTGGCATGTTAGTCACTTGGCTGTTAAATATTGAAACCAAGCATGGAGATCATGGTGCAATCGTTAATGTGAGGGTTTATACCTGGAAGGAGCTCTATTCCTTTGGTCGTGAACTTTGGAATTTTGTTCCAGATTTGGACGGTTGCTCGTGTGTGGCATGAATAGGGCCATTGTGGACCGTTGGTAGGTTTTTGACTCAGTATGGTATGATCACAATCGTCTTGGGGTCCGCTGTTAGGTGTAATGTGAATGTGTTCTCTACAATCAGGTCAGATGTGTTCATTCAGCGTGGCATTTCTTATGGGAGGAATCTTCGGGCGTTGGATGTTATTCATGTCGTCAGCTATCCCACATATCATTATATTATGCCATGTGGTTTATGAGATGGCTTGATCATTCGCACATGTGTTGTGAGCCCGTGTAGCTTGTGGTGTTATATGAGCGGGATGGATCTCGAGATGTAGGTCATTTATTGCACTTTAGTAGTGCTTGAGTTTCATAGTGTATGGTGCTATCCGTCTCCCCAGGATCTGTATTGTGCACTTGGCGTGCGTGTGGTTAATATTCGGGCATTTTTTGAGTATAAGTTTTATGGCTTGAAGTGTGTGTTTTTATCCTTATGTGCGGGTCGGGTGGCACGTCGCCATGGGTATGTTGTGTTGATCGGGTTGCACGCCGCAACATTGTCATGTTTAGATCGGGTTGCATGCCGCAACTGTGCCACATTGGATCAGGTTGTACGTTGCAATAGTGAGATGTCAAGCACAGTTCCTTATATTTATTATTGGGTGTCCTTTTTCTTACCTCTGAGAAAGGATCATAGTATTTGATGGTCGTTATATTTGTTACGCAGGCTGGATAGTTCTTTTCCAAATTGTAGCTTGTTGAAGCATTGATGATGTCATATGAAATCTTAGATAGTATTTACGGTGGATCATTGCCAGAGCATCTTGTACTGGGTAAGACGAGATTATTGGACCTGGGATCAGTGTGATCAGATTTGTATAAGGCATATTAAAGAGCAAATATCGTTATTTAGTTCAAAATGAGGTAATGGTTCTTGTTAGGAGGAGAGACTCAATGATTTGTTGATTCGGTAGGTGGTTATGAATTTCTCCACATCTCTTCTGATGGTCACTATTGCAAAAGTTGGAACAGGACTTATATGCATCATATGGTGTGTTCCGAGTGTCAGACTCAGGAAATTCCAGCTATTATGGTCGGAGGATGATATCATGGGAAATCGGCCTATGTGGTGCATGGTGTGATTTCAGTGTAGGTGCATGATCATGTTTGGTACAGTGTGTGGTGGTTGATACAGTGCTCGTATGTTAGAATCAGGTGTTGTAGAGAAATTCGGAGGTTGGAATTTGGTTCTAAGGCTTATTGACTAAATAACAAGGGAGAATCTTCAGTTTGGCTTGGCTAATATACTTAACTGGGTTGTGGACGCACGGGCAGGTGCACAAGGTGTTAACCAGTGATTTTGGACAACTCTGGAGCAAATCTTAGCTCGTTCGAGGACGAACGTATATTTTAGTGGGAGAGAATATAATGACCCGACCGGTCGTTTTGAGATCTAGCACATCGTTCTGTGGTTTAAGGCCTTAAATAGCTTCATTTCATGTATTTTGACTTGTACGCATGGTCGGAATTGAATTTCGGGATGTTTGAAGTTGATCCGGATGAAAAATTCTAAATTCAGAAGCTTTAAGTTGAAAGAGTTCACCAAGGTTTGACTTTCGAGTAAATGACCTCGGAATCGGGATTTGAAAGTTTCAATCGGTTCGTACGATGATTTTGGACTTGGGCGTATGTCCGGATCGGGTTTTGGATGACCCGAAGCTTTTCGGTGCTTATTGTGGAAAGTTTGCATTTTGAAAGAATTTCATAAATTTGGGTTGAAATATATTTTAATGTTATCAATGTCTATTTGGGATTCCGAGACAGGGAATAGCTCTGTATGGAGATTAAGGTCTTAGGAGCGCGCCCGGATGTGGATTTGGAGGTCCATAGGTCATTTCGGGGTCATTTGGTGAAAGTTGGAAATTTGAAGGTTTTGAAAAATTTGACCCGCAGTGGAATTTTCGATATCGGAATCGGATTCTGATACCTGAAGTTGGAGTAGGTCCGTGATGTGAAATTTGACTTGTGTGTAAAATTTGAGATCAATCGGACGTGATTTGATAGGAATCAGACGCACGAAAGTGTTTTAGAAGTTTTAAGTTTCATGATTTAATTCATGCGTTTTGACGTCCGATTTATGTTTTAGATGTTATTTTGGTGTTTCGATCGCGCGAGCGAGTTCGTATGATGTTTTTAGACTTATATGGACGTTTGATGTAGAGCCTCGATGGCCCGGGTGAGTTTCAAGCGCGTTCGGAGTGGTGAAGAACTTCAATTCTGCTTGTTTCTGGTCTGGGTTGTAGGTCTCGCAAATGCGAGTTTTTATTCGCATTTGCGAGAAAGGATTCGCATTTGCGAGAATGGGAAATCACTGAGGGGTTTGCATTTGCGAACATTTTGGTTGCTTTTGCGAAACTGCCTTCTTTGCATTTGCAAAGATTTTTGTCGCAAATACGACCTTGGCAGGGATGGCTCTGTTTCGCATTTGCGATGATTTGTTGCAATTACGACTATCGCATTTGCGAACAAAATGTCGCAAATGCGACATCTACGGCTAGTGCAAGAGCTTTTTATTTCAGGACTTAGCTTTATTTCCCTCATTTCCCACTTGGTCTTGGACGATTTTGAGAGCATTTTTTAGAGTGGTTCCATCATCATCAAAAGGTAAGTAATCCCTATCGATTCTTTAGCTAAATACACGAATCATAAGTGGATTTAACATGGAAAATGGTGGGATTTATGGGATTTTGATGAAAACCTAGGGTTTTGATAAAAATGGGAATTAACCCCGAAAATGATTGTGGAATGGGATGAAAATTATATATTTGTGTTCGTGAGGCCATGGGTGATAATTTTTTTTCAAAAAATTTCGGAATCCGGGCATGTGGGCGCGGGGATGAATTTTAGAAACTCTTCAATTGTGATTGGGTAATCACTCCAACAGTTAGGATATGAACTTTTGAATATGTATTGACTATTTTATATAACATATCACTAGTTTCGAGTCATTTGGCACCGAATTGAGGGCTTAAAGCACAATTTTGGACCGGAAAGTAAGCTTTGAGATGTGGTAAGTTTCTTTTTCTAACCTTGTAACAGGGAATTAACCACATAGGTGAATTGATTTAATATGTGCTTCTATTTGTGGGGGCTACGTACGCACGAGGTGATGAGAGTTCGTATGTAGCTAATAATAATGCTTATGTCCGGATAATTTAGGAGCCAAATCATATGATACTTGCGATATTTGCCCCTTCTTTTTCTAATATAAATGCTTAAATCATATTGGAACTTGATAAAGGAATTTTAAAAGGTTGATTTTCATTTACTTGAGTTTTGTACGGATTACTTGACGGTTAATAAGAATTGGTGTTTCTTTGAATATTAGCATCTTAATAATCTTGAATCAGTTATTTATAAAGTATTTTCTTTTCTTGTGAAGTGTGCGAACGCCTCGGTAGCAGATAGATGCATTTATGGTTCGTGCTGTTCAACCCTCGCCAATACACAATTTATATATTTGTATGTTGGATCGGGCCGTCCGACCTCGGCATAATTCATGGTAAAAATTCTTGGAGCCCAATTATAATTGATATTGTTTCATTGGCTTGAGATATTAATTTGTTAAATGATGAAAATTAATTTGGGATTTACTATTAGCGAAAGAATTGTTTAAGTATTTCTTGTTATTGAGTTTTCACCTGTATTTATATACTCCATGCTTAATTATAATTTCGGTACTTCATTGTTAGCTCATAGTAAGTTCGAAGTCGAACCATCGTCACTACTTCTTCGAGGTTAGATTAGATACTTACTGGGTATGCATTGATTTACGTACTCATCCTACACTTGCTGCACATTTGTGCAGGTACATATATGCCTAGTGGTCTTGAGGGCGTAGAGACGCGGCTATTGTGGGGTCTTACGGTGAGCTGCATTCCATGTACGAATCTGCAGCATACAAAGTCCCCATCACAGTTATTTACATTCCCTGTCTAATCTGTATTCTAGACAGGTGTTGTATGTTATGATATTTCCTTGTTGATCCTCATGCACTTGTGACACCGGTTCTTGGGGGTTCCTACTGGATGTTTAATATGGTAGTTCACGTAATTATCATGGTTTCACCCTGTAAATTCTATTTCATATTATTTAATTAATGGAAATTATGATTTCAAAAGCAATAAAAATGAGTAATTAAGTGGATCAATCATTGTTGGCTTGCCTGATAGCGGCGTTAGGCGCCATCATGACCTATAGTGGATTTTGAGTCGTGCCAGAAGTCTTAGATACAAATGCAAATATAACTTCATGCTAAAAGGGACCAAAGTATTCGATAGAATCCAAGACAACTTCATATGAAACTTCAGACCAATAAATGCGAAGACAACAAAATTTAAAAGATAGACATCACATAATTCTCAAAAATTCTATCTTCTCAAACCCAATTTTATTTTCACTTACATCATCAAAAAAAATTAATATAGTAGCTAAAAAAAATTACTTTTTGTTGATACCCAATTTTTCCCTCATACACATATATACCTTCAAAATAGTGCATGAGTATCATCAAGTATTTTTTTCATAATTTTCTATAATTTTTAAAGGCTTTTAATTAATTTATTCCTGTATGTTTATATAAATAATTATTAATTGCATCACAAATAATTTTATAATGAGTTATTATTTAGTTTTTTATCATTTTATATCCATATTAAGCTTTAAAAATATACTTATTATAATTGTATTTTACATCCTAAGGCTAAAGTTGCATATTTTGCAATAATAGCCCACATATAGGCATAATTACATTATTTATACAAAAAATAACTTTTTATATTTTTATAATGTTAAATAATTATTTTAAATAATTTTCATGCACTGGTGATATTTTTGTTATTTATTAATTATTTTTTATAAATTATTTATTGGTTAAATTGGGTATTTAAAATATAGCCCCCTAAAACCCCAATTTCGGACCTATACACTACCCAATTACCCCAGTCCAAAATACCAAGCCCAATACCCCAGTCCAAGGACCATTAACCCAGTCATGTACCCGTCCAAATTACCCGACCCAGCATCTTTAAATCAGGACCGTTGATCTCCCAAAATCAACGGTCCACATCATTCCAACCCTTCTAAACTAACCTACCCGGCCAAACCCTAAATCATTTTCACCTAGTTTGTCGTCTCTATTCACTCCCTCTCTCATCTTCTCTCCCTCTCCTCTTAAAACCCTAGCTCTGTCATCAGCCTAATCTCTCCGATTCCAACCCCATAATGGAATCAATCGTTGATTCCTTGCCTTATTTGGCCCATCCTCCTTACCGGCTACCTGATTTTGGTATTACCTAATAGCTTGCCTGAAATGGCAAGCACATCTTAAGAGTTCGAACCAAATTTGGTTCAAAATCCTTAACATGTTATGTATTCTGTCTCTGTTCATCCCGTGTTCTTTGTGAGTACGGTTGTTTTACGTATATCTTGTGGATTTTTACTTAGCCCTAAAGGTTAGGGTTTTAGATTCTCTTTGATTCGAACCTAAACTGGTTCAAACTTTGATTTTTAGCATTATCTCGTCTATATTTATTTCATTATGCGTGAAACTCCCTATTACTGTTATTTTCCTTTATTTGCCTTAAATTAGGGTTTCAGATCTTTTTCTAGTTTGATTCTTTGTTGCTTTTTGAATAAATCTCCTGTCTATGTTCATTGTACACAGTATGTGATTATTTTTCCCTTGTTTCTCTGCTGATCTTATGGTTTACCTAAAACTAGGGTTTCAGACTTTTACTCTTTCCTTTCTCGTATGGTATTGATATTTTCCTTATTTTGTTCAATCTATCATGTTTCCATTATTTCTGTGATGACCCAAAGGGTCATCACTTGTTTTAAAAGTAAATTTTGTGTTCCGATGTCTTGAAAACCTCTTTTTGTCTCACCTCATATTGCATGCGCAGTCCGGGCGCATTTCTGGAAAGCCTTTATGTGAAATATAAGAAAAATTAGAAAATTGGCCTTTAAAAATTGATTAAAGTTAACTTTGGTCAACATTCTTGGTAAACGGACTCGAACCCAGACCCGAACTCGTGATCTGATGGTCTCGTAGGGTTCGTAGTAAAATATGGGACTTGGGCGTGTACCCAGAATGGAATTCTGAGGTCCCAAGCCCGAGAAATAAATTTTTGAAAGAAATTGTTTAACTGAAATATAAAGAGTTTTGGAAAATGTAAAGATGCTTGAAATTGGTAGTATCTGGCCCATATTTTGGTTCTGGAGCCCGGTACAGGTCTTTTATAATAATTAAGTTGAATATGTGAAGTTTGGTAAGAATTTAAGTTTGTATGGTACGAATCGGACCTTTATTTGAGGAAATAGTAATTTCAATGTTCTTGAGTGATTTATATGAAATTGAGGTTGAATCTGTAGTTGTTGATGTTATTTTGATGATTTGATTGCACGAGAAAGTCCATATTATGTTTTTAGACTTGCGTCCATGATTAGTTTGGAGCCCCGAGGGCTCGGGTGAGTTTTGGATAGGCCACAGAGTGAGCTTAAACTTAGAACATAACAGTTGCAGGTTCAGAGCAAATTGCAGGTCTCTGAAACCAGGCTCCGCGGTCTGTGGTGGAGCATTCGCGACCGCGATAGGATTTATGCGGTCCACGGTGAGCAAGGCTATGTCTTCGCGGTCGCGCTCGATATTTCGTGATTCGTGGTGGAGCTACGCGGTCGCGGTCCTTTTTATGCGGCCAGCGGTGAGGGTCTGAGAGGAGTATATTTAAACGAGTCTTTTTCAGCCATTTCTCATTTTTCAAACCCTAAAAAATAAGAGGCGGTTTTTCAAGACACTCTTTCTTTCCCAAAACACAAGTAAGTGATTTTTAACTTATTTCTTTCGCTCCTTAACTTCTTTTTACAAGACTTTATCCTAGAATCTAGGTGTTTCATGGTGGAATTGGGAATTTTGGGTAGAACCTAGGAATATTAAAATTTGGGAATTTAGACCTCAAATTGAGGTCGGAGTCCAATACCAATTATATACCCGAGCTCGGGGCTGAATGGGTAATCGGGTTTTGGTCCAAATTTCGGGTTTCGAGCAAGCGGGCCCGGGATCGATGTTTGACCTTTTGAGGAAAAACACTAGAAAATCTATTTTCATGCATTAGAATTGATTCATTTAGCGTTTATTAATATTATAAAGTAAATTGTACCTAGATACAAGTGAACTGGGTGTGGAACCAAGTGGAAAAGCAGTAGTTAAGGCTTGAATTGTGTTCGTGACATTGAGGTAAGTGTTTGGTCTAACCTTTTCTTGAGAGATTAGGAGTTGTATCCTATTTGCTATGTGCTAATTGTTGAGTACGACGTATATGTGTAGTGACGAGTATCTATACGTTGGTGTCAAGCACGCCCGTGAGTCTTATACTATGATTGATGTGACTCCGTCTCGTATTGTTCATGTTTTATATGATGATTTCTATTATTGAACAATGCTTGTGAAAGTATTATTGGTAATTGAACATTGTAGAGCGTTGGTTCAAGTTGAGAATTGAGTTGTGAAGTAATTGTGGAAAAGAGAAGAGGTTTATGATATTGTCTCCCTTGCCAGGATGTTATTGCTTTTGATATCATCTCCCTTGGCAGGATGTATTTACTCATGATATTATTTTCCCTTGCCGGAATATTGTTGTTTCCTTATTGTTCCCTTGCCGGGATTCTTTGTGATAGGTGTTGAATTGTATATTAGGATCAGGTTGCACGCCGCAATAATATTTTATGGGATCGGGTTGCCGCAACATGGAGTAATAAGGGAGGACAGGAGGGGTCGGGTTGAATTCCGCAACATTGATATATGATTGGATCGGGTTGAACGCCGCAACAGTGATATACAAATGGATCGGGTTGCATGCCGCAATAGTGTTAAATGGTTTGGATCGGGTTGCACGCCGCAACAGTAAATGATAAAAGAGGATATTGACTTGTTACTGTTTCCTTATTCTTACTGTTGCAAACCTTAAAGTGTTTTGTATGTCTTTTTCCAGAATTACTGTTGATACTTGATATTCCCCCGCAGCATGTTTCCCCTTTTCATCTTTAACTGCTAGTTTCCGTTATTATCATTTGTCGTATATGCTTTAACTACACAGGTTTAGTTGGTAGTCTTGTCCTAGCCTCGTCACTACTTCGCCGAGGTTAGGCTCGACACTTACCAGCACATAGGGTCGGTTATGCTGATACTACACTCTGCACTGTGTGCAGATCTCGGTACCGAAGTATGCAGACTTTAGCTAAGGGTTGCTGCCTTCAGTCCATCAGGAGATCCAAGGTAGTCCTGCAGGCATCCGCAGGCCTTGGCGTCCCCTCCTTATCTAGTTCTCTTCTATTATTTACTATTTCAGAGACAAACATGTATTTATTTTGTTCAGACCCTACTTGTAGTATTCCTAGATAGTCCGTGAATTTGTGACACCAATTCTGGGTGGTTATGTTTATGTATACATTTTGGTATTAGCTCAAATTGTTAAATTTCCTTTTTCGCATTATTATTTTTCCGTTGTTTATGATATGTTGACTTAAAATTGTTAAGAGGTTTAAAATAATTAATAAAAAGGGTAAATAAATTGGAATAGTTGGTTTGCCTAGCTTCTACTAGTATGCGTCATCACTAATCCCGAGGGTGGGAAATCTGGGTCGTGACAAGTTGGTATCAGAGCTCTAAGTTGCTTAGGTCTCACAATTCACGGACAAGCTTAGTAGAGTCTAATGGATCGGTATGGAGACGTCTGTATTTATCCCATAGAGGCTACAGAATTAGGAAAAACTTCACATCTATTATTTCCTATCGTGTGACCTGATTTCTCAATGCTAATTGAACTTCCACTCTATTCTTTCACATATGGTGAGGACACATACGGCTTCATCAACTGACCAGCAGCCCGAGCCCCTAGTAGCAGCTCCTGCGAGGGGCAGAGATCGAGGTCGTGCTAGGGACCGAGGCAGAAGCAAGGCTCAGCCCAGAGCTCGAGCAGCAGAACCGGCGGCAAAGCCTCAGGTTGAGTTTGCTGACGAGGTTCCAGCCCAGACAGTTCCAGCAGGACCAGCTCAGGTCCCAGAGGGGTTTATCGCCACCCCGATACTTCAGGATGCTCTGGTCCGTCTAGTGAGCCTTATGGAGAGTGTCGCCCAGGCAGGCTTGCTTCCTGTAGCACCATCCATCTCTCAAGCTGGAGGAGGAGCCCAGACTCCTGCTACTTGCACTCCAAAGCAGATGGCTCCCCAGTTTTAGACTCTAGCAGCTCAGCCAGTTGGAGCAGTTTAGCCAGGTGTAGTAGCCCAGCCGGTGATGGGGCAGCTATGTTTGCCAATGCTTTTTGGAGATTGGACAGGTTCACCAAGCTGTTCACTACTACTTATGGTGGTACACCTTTAGAGAACCCCCAGGATTACTTAGACAGTTGTCATGAGGTTCTTCGGAACATGGGGATAGTGGAGACCAATGGGGTCGACTTTGATGCTTTTCGCCTATCAGGTTCTGCCAAGACTTGGTGGAGGGATTATTGTTTGTCTAGGCCAGCTGGGTCACCTGCCTTGAATTGGGATCAGTTCTCTCAGCTATTTCTGGAGAAGTTACTTCCTATCACTCAGAGGGAGGACTATCGGAGGCAGTTTGAGCATCTCCAGCAGAGTTCTATGACCGTCACTCAGTACGAGACCAGATTCATTGCTTTGGAACATCATGCTCTTATCATACTTCCCACTAAGAGAGATAGAGAGAGAGAGAGGAGGTTCATTGAGGGACTCGCTCAGCCGATTCGATTGCAGATGGTTAAGGAGACTGGGAGCGAGATTTTTTTTCAGGATTCGGCCAATGTGGCTAGGAGAGTTGAGATGGTTCTATTACAGGATAGTGGTTAGGGGTCTGACAAGAGGCCTTATCATTTAGGCAGGTTTAGTGGTGCCTCATCTAGAGGCAGGTATTCTTTTGGTAGAGGCCATCCTCCCAGGCTGTTTCATTCAGCACTTCAGACTTCTTATGGTGCTTCATGTGGCCGTGGTTCTCATATGCATTATTATGATCAGCAAACCTACCATGCACCATCAGCTCCTATCAGATCACCTCCTATTCAGAGCTATTCTCATGGTTAGCCGGCCCGCCAGGGTCATTCTCAGTTCCCTCAGCCACAGCACTCAGGTGGATGCTTTGAGTGCGGTGAGTATGGTCATATCCGAAAGGCTTGTCCGAGATTAGTGGGTGTTCAGTCGCAGCAACAAGGTTCTCGTGCTATGGTTCAGGCACCAGGTGTTCCACCGCCTGCTCAGCCAGCTAGGGGTGGGGGTAGAGGTGTTAGAGGTGGAGGTAGAGGTATTAGAGGTAGAGGTCATGCCACTAGAGGTGGAGGCCAGCCAGTAGGAGGTCATCCTAGGGACATAGTCCAGAGTGGTGAGGCCTAGCCCCGATGTTATACCCTTCCAGCTAGGCTCGAGGTTGAGGCCTCTAATGCAATTATTACAGGTATGGTTTCGGTATGCAACAGAGATGCTTCAGTTTTATTTGATCCAGGGTCTACATATTCCTATGTGTCATCTTATTTTGCCCCTTATCTGGTTGTGCCTCGTGATTCTTTGATTGCACCTGTATAGGTGTCTACACTGGTGGGTGATTTTATTATTGTAGATCGAGTTTATCGTTCGTGTGTGGTTACCATTAGGGGTCTTGAGACCCGTGTAGATCTCTTACTTCTCGATATGGTAGACTTCGATGTCATCTTAGGGATGGACTGGTTATCCCCTTATCATGTTGTATTAGACTCTCACGCCAAGATTTTGACCTTAGCCTTGCCGGGTATTCCTCGTTTAGAGTGGAGAGGGACTCCTGCTTGTTCCGCCTGTAGGGTTATCTCATATATGAAGGCTCGTCGTATGGTTGAGAAAGGGTGTTTAGCCTATTTGGCATATGTTCGTGATTCTAGTGCCGAGGTTCCTTCTATGCATTCTGTGCTTGTCGTTCGTGAGTTTTCAGAGGTATTTTCTTTCAGACCTGCCGGGGATGCCACCTGACAGGGATATTGACCTTTGCATTGATTTGGCTCCGGGCACTCAGCCCATTTCTATTCTATCGTATCTTATGGCCCCGCCAGAGTTGAAAGAATTGAAAGAACAGTTGCAAGACCTGCTTGATAAAGGCTTCATTAGACCTATTGTCTCGCCTTGAGGTGCGTCGGTTTTATTTGTTAAGAAGAAGGACGGATCGATGAGGATGTGTATAGATTACCGGCAGTTGAACAAGGTCACAATCAAGAATAAGTATCTGTTGCCGAGGATTGATGATTTGTTTGATCAACTTTAGGGTGCCAAGGTGTTTTCAAAGATTAATTTGAGATTTGGCTACCTCCAGTTGAGGATTAGGGCGTCTAATATCCCTAAGACAGCTTTTCGCACTTGTTACGGGTATTATAAGTTCTTAGTAATGTCATTTGTGTTGACAAATGCCCCGCAACTTTCATGGACTTGATGAACCGAGTGTTCAAGACTTATTTGGATTCTTTAGTGATTGTCTTCATTGATGATATTTTGATCTATTCCCGCAGCCGGGAGGAGCATGAGCAGCACCTGAGAGTGGTCCTTCAGACTTTGAAAGATAGGCAGTTATATGCTAAATTTTCGAAATGTGAGTTCTGGTTGGGTTCAGTTGCGTTCTTGGGTCACGTTGTATCAGCAGAGGGTATTCAAGTAGATCCAAAGAAGATAGAGGTAGTCAAGAACTGGCCTAGACCCACATCAGCTACTTGCCTCTTCAAATGAAGAGGTCCTCTATTTAAAGAAAGAAAAAAAACATAAAGAATCTTTAAATAGTAGATTGGGTCCCACATCTGGGTCCCTATACAGTTTTTCTACTGTTGAGAATAGCGTATCTGGGTCCCTTATACAGTGTTTCTACTGTTGGGAACAGTGTATCTGCTGTTGTGTGGGGTCTTCGGTGGCTTTAGTCAAAGTCCTCTTCTGTCTAAATCGTTCATTTGTTGGAGGAATTTTTTCACCTTTTCTTTCTCTTTGTCAAATAATATTATTTCTGGCTGCATCGGCTGCGAATCTTCTTCAGCGATATCATCGCCACTTGTTTCACTGTGCATTGATGTGTCTGATCTTTCACATTAATTCAAAGTTTGAAGTAAATTTCTTTTTACTTCTTCCAGATATTTATTTACTAATTCGATTTTATCTCCGTCTTGAACAGAGATTCGTCGAACAATATGTTTGACGGAGCTATCATCAAATATTTTCTTCTGTGGAGTGGACGAGTATACTTGGATTTGTGTTTTACAAGAATCCAATAATTCTTGTCCATATAATATTTTTGTTTTGGGATCATTCTTCATCAATTTCTCCCAAAAATTGTTGTAAAATACCCTGTATAAGCAAGGGATTTGTTCCTCCGTAAAACCTAATTCAGGAGTCCATTTATGAATCCATGGGATAGAGAATTCAATAAAGAAGCAAATTTGATCAATTTTTTCTAGGCAACAGATATGATCTGCGTGATATAACTCGGTTAGGAATGGTGAAATTTTTGCCCATTCTTTGTATAACTTAAGGAATGGCTCAGACAGGATTTTTGTTGTGGGACCGTGGTATGACCACCAATTTAAAAACCAGTTGGGGATAGGTCCTGTAAATACCTTTGCACATACTTTAATAAACCAAGTATGTTTATGCCTCTCATTGTTATAATAAAGCACTCTATCAAATGTTTGGATATAATCCCAATAAGTAAAATTCATAGGTGATTTATTAAGGCTTATCTGCCTCTCTTTCATTGTTGAAATCCCCCATTCTTCAACAGATATAATCTGTTTAATAATGATTTTCGAGAAGTTATAAACGTTCTCATTTGTGTTATAACCCGAAAAGTGCTGGAATTCTGCACTACCTGTACTGATTAGAATAGTCTCATAATAAGTGCGGGTTTTATATGATTCACCCGGGTAGTATAATCCATTAATTAGATATCTCTGGAATATCTTCCATGGTTCATCTTTTTGCTGAATCTCAGAGTTTTCTAGGAGAAATATTATTTCTTTCTTTGGTAATTTTTCGTAAGACTTAATATCATCGTTGTCTTCTTCTCTAGCGATTGAATCAAATGTATTACTTTGCTTTTTGGAAGCCAAATATGCCTGTAGATGGCCATATAATGGATCATCTTCTGGAATATCATCCAGATGTATAGACGGACCTGATGAAGAATCTCCTTTATGAAAAACCTTTGAGTTTATTAAACTCCTTTTCCCCGCTTGTATCACTGGAGAATTTGATGAGGATCTGTATGACGATCCTTGAGAATATGATCTACTAGGGGAAGATCTTCCTCTACCTCTGCCTCTGGTGGCCCACGAAGGGTCCATTCTGCACAAATAACAAGTCAATTTATTCCAGCATATCATCCTATTTCAGCATATCATCCTTAATAAATTTAATCTAGGTATGAATTCTTAATAATTTCAACATGATTATGATGTTTAATCATTTTATCAATGATATCTTCCATTATCAAATCAATTATGAGACTTTGTAGATCTCGATTTAATCTAACCACTTTAAGGATAGTAATTAATAATTCTTCTTCTAAAAAAGTCGTATAAAAATTCATAATTAATCAAGGTATTCTCGTGATAAGAAATCCGGAAGGGAATTATCAATTCCTTTTTTGTATTGAATTTCAAAATCAAAAGGCGCTAGCTGAGCTTGCCATCTAGCAAATATTAACTTAGACGCATCATGTTTTAAATCTTTGTCAAACATATATTTAACAGATTGAGCATAAGTTTTTATTAAAAACTTTTGATTATATAAATCGTCTTGAAATTTTAAAACACATTTAACAATAGTCAACATTTCATGAGCCACAGTAGCATATTTCTTCTGGGCTTCGGTCCATTTACCAGAGTGAAATCTTATCAGGTATTCACTCTTATTGTTGGGATTCACCTGTTTTAAAATCCCACCGTAGCCAATGTTGGACGCATCGGTCTCGATAATTTTTTGCCATGTAGGATTAGCAAGAGTTAAGCAAGGTAAAGACTTAACACGTTATTTAATACTTTTGACTAACGCAGTATGCTGGTCAGTCCAAGGCTGCTTATGATCCTTTTTCAGCCTGTCGTATAAAGGGGATAGATCCCGAGACAAACTTTTGTAGAAAGGAGATATATAATTCAAACTTCCCAAAAATCTTTGTAATTGAGTCCTGTCAGTAATAACATCAGGAAATTTTGAGGCAATATCAATCGATCTTTGTATCGGGGTAATTTTTCCTTGGCAAATATTATGACCTAAAAATCGAACATTTGTTTGGAATAGACTCATTTTTGGTTTAGAAATTACTAAACCGTTTTGTATTACAATTTTCTTAAAAATATCAAGATGCTTAATATGCATCTCTAATGTTTTAGAAAATACTAATATGTCGTCAATATAAACGATGATAAAATCTAGATAAGAGTTAAAAATATCATTCATAATTTTCTGAAATTCAGAAGGGGCATTTTTTAAACCAAATGGCATGACATTCCATTCATATTGACCAAATGGAACATTAAAAGCAGTTCTATAAGTATGCTCTTTAAAAATTTGAATTTGCCAATATCCAGATTTTAAATCGAATTTTGAAAATATATTGGCGTCATATGATCTAGATAGCAAGTCCCTTTTATTAGGGATAGGATATCTAATCCATTTTAGATGTTTATTCAATGGTTTATAATTTATAACTAATCTAGGAATACCTCGTTCCTTTTCTGCAGCATTATTAATATAAAAGGTAGAACATGACCAATCTCGAACATGACCCTTTTGTAACAAGCTGTCAATCTCGTTTTTGCAGAATTTGACTAATTCAGCATTCATCTGGCAAGGTCGAGATTTAGTAGGGATATCATCCTCGGAGAAGTTTTCTTCGTAAGGAAGAGTTACAATATGCCTCTTTCGGTTCCCAAAGGCACTAGGGTGATCGGAGCAAACATCAACATCCATTTTTTCAGCAATCAATTTAATCTTTTGCTGAACCTTAGCAGATTGTAAAGTATCGAATATATTCATGCTTAATATTTCTAATTGTAATGAATCAACATGCATTTGTTTCATATTAATCAAGGCGTTAATATCTCTAGTTACGGGATCTGTAACAAAAGAATAACTTATCTCTTTATCTTGATAAGTAGCAGAGAAACCCTGTGCATCTATGTTACTAAAATGGTAAATAGCATTAATAAAAGGGGTTCCAAGTATAATCGGAGGGTATAACTGGTTTTTTACCAAAAAGAAGAAATGAGGAATACAGACTTTGTTTTGGCAAATATGAGTATTTGGTAGTTTATACTCTATATCTAAAGCATGACCAGAAGCGGATTTAACCAAATGAGTGGTCTTTTGAAAATATTTAGTTGGAATTAATCCTTCCTGAATGCAGCTTACATCAACACCACTATCAATTATGGCCACATTAGTTATAGAAAAATTATTATCAATCAAAATAGTACATTTAATATACCATTTATGTGCAGTAATAATTTGCATCATACCTAAAAACATACCAGATTTTTCTTCAGTCAAATCAGAAATTTCTTTTCCTTTATCATTAGAAAATTCAGAAATTCCTCTAGTTGAAAATTCAGTAGAGAATTATTTTTCTCAATTTGAGTAACTCGGTGATCGCAAATCATTTGATTTTGCTTAAGAGACTTAATATCCTTTTTCAAATTTTCAATTTCTTCCTTTAAATCATCAAAAGAAGCATCTCTGCTAGGTGTAATGGACTTATGAAGTCGTTTATTAATTTCAGACAAAGAATAAGGCGCAAAATGTTCAAATTCGTTCTTGTAATTTTCAAAAGGTTTTGAACTACTAGAACTAGAACTTGCAGCTAAATTAATAATTTTTTCACGAAGTTTTTCATCGGTAACTTCTTTTAAAAGTTCTATTACATTATCAGATGTAATAGTTTTCATATTTAAATCATGAAATTGTAATTGCAATTTATAAAATTCGTCATTATCACAAGTACAAACATCACCTTTGCAAGCAGTGCAAGAAGTATCAACATTTTTATCACTATCAGATAAATCAATTAAATCAACTTCATCTTCAGACTCAGTCTCAGAGTAATAGTCAGATTCTGATCCTGAAGTGTATAACATGCCATAAACCTTATCGCGTAACTCATCATCGAGTTCTAAGGTTTTCAGCTTTTGAAGCTTGCAATTTGGAGAAATATGACCAAACTTTCCACACTTATAACACTTAATATCAGCGAGATCTCTCTTTGATCTATTCTTCGTAAATCGAGTAGATTTCCGATGTGCTTTACTAGTATCACGCTCTTCCTTAGACCTATATCTAGACCTCTTTTTCTTATACGGGCTATCCGGGTTAGGATACCTATGATATCTGTTTTTCTTCTTCCTACTTTGAGTAGAGGTTCCGGGTAAACCAAACTGGGTACAGAAGTCACCTAATTGGGATTTCTCCTTAAGCTTATCAATCTTAAGCTGTCTAGAAAGCATTAGCTCATTGCACAAGTTTAATCCTTCTTGTGTACAAACTCCTATAAGTTTACCATAGGTATAATTACCATACTGAATTTCACCGTAACTACCTCTTAATACTTTCCTAACTCTTTCAGCAAATAAGGAAGGGAGGCCGTCTATAAACTTAGCTTTCCAATGATCATATTTATTCTCGGGTAGTTCCACAACCCTACTCGTAAAAGTATCTTTATACCATATAAATTCACTAAGGGTCTTACATCTAAGCCCATTAAGTAAGGTTCTGATGGTCTCATGATTTGAGGTAAATCTACCATTGAAATGCTCTAAAATTGTAAGGATAAGGGTATATATTGCATCTTCTCTACCCATAACTAGAGCCATTCCTGTATTATCAACACCTTCGTCTACAGCTGTAGCATTAATAACGAAAGCCTTTTCTTCAACAGATAAATAATTATCCCACCAGCCACAAAGTTGGCCAGTAAAGCCTGCAATAATCATTTTGCAAATAGTTCTATCCGTATTTTTAACATTTTTGCAGATAGTCGAATACATAAGCATTCAATGTACGAGAATGGTTAATTGTCTATCAGTTAAACCATCAAGATTCCATTCATAAATTTCGGAACCGCTATAAGACGTATTAGTCTGATTCCAGTCACGTTCCTCAATCAACACATCTTGAGGAGTAGGACGGGGATAATAGTAAGTTTGCATCCTAGGTTTGTCAGCATACCTACTATTGGGTTTAACTATACCTTTGAGTTTATTAAACTCTGACCATGTCTCAGTTTTATAATCAGAAACGGTTTCAATTCTATCAGCAAAATTTTTAGATAAATCAATTGGTCTAATATTCAAACCAGAAAGCTTTTTATCGAGGAGTTGTGCTAAGTCATCAAGAGATTTAAATTTAAAATCCTGAATCTCAGGAGGTCTTTGAATATGAAGAATAGCTTGATCAACTGTTTTACTTCCTGAAGTGGAGGCAATATCAGTTGGTCCTTTCTTAGTACTTATTTCTTTTATTAAAACAGTCAAATCATCAAGTTTTTTATCAAGAGAACCGATATGTTCTCCTAAAATCCTTACATATAAACCCAAATAATTGTTTTGAGAAATCAATTTATTAATTTCTGCGATACTAATAGCTGCAACGTTATCATCAATAAATTTTTGAAAAGCAATGAAGGTAATACCAGTATAATTAGGTAAAATAAAGGGGGCCTGAGGAGGATAAATGGCTTTAGTAATATTACCACTCCCATCTTTATAAGATCTTTCTAGTACCTTTATATAAAGAGGCAAATAAGTTGTTATAAACCAAGGAACAAAATACATAATTTGATTATGTAAAGCACAAGTTTCATAAAATTCTTGAAAAATACTATTCAAATCATCTTTGCTATAAGCATCGAAAAACCACGTTTTAAACTGGCTCCATTTATCACTAAAAAATTCCTTTTGAATATATGTGCCCGAGAACCGGGGCTAAAATCAATTTGGTGTGGAATCATTAAGTACTATTGGGGTCGAAATTCATCTCGGATACAGAAGGAATATCCTTATCAGAAATATTATCATTGTCCTGAACAATATTTGTTTGAGGGTTAACTTCAACCCTTTCGATAGGCTTATTACTAACTTTACTAGTAATAGTGTGTAAAGAGGTTGCACAATTGCGAGCTGGACCGTAGACTGGTTCAATAGGAGAAATATGTTGAATAGCTGGTAGAAGTCTATGATTAGAAAATGAATGTCTATTATAAATAGTAGACTTATCATCAAATTGAATACAAATCCTACCATCCGGATTTTGAGTAACATGCGAAAATTCAGTATTTGACAAGTCGTTAGTAATCTGACTTGGGGATATAACCGAATTTAAAGTCCAAGTAGTTGGAAAATTAATTTCTTTCCACCTAATAGGTCTCCTAGTGGTGACCTTGGACCTTGCAAAGTTGGTTTCTACCAGTATGGTCTGATCCGATGTATCGTATAACTTACATCTAGGATTTAAAGTAGATAATAATTTAAAATAAATCCTATAAGACAGACATATAAATTCAGAACCAGGCGCATAATTATAACCATGCGTTTTCACATTTAAAGTCAAGGCATCGAGAATATTAACATCAGAAAGAGATAGTTGCAGATTGGGTTGAGTATTAAAATATACTGGACCATAGGCCACAGTAGATTCAATCGAACCCATCAGAGATTGTCTAAAATTCAGATTTCTAGCATCTCTAAGAGCTGCCAAAAAGGTCTCTGGTAACCCTTTAAGGGTTAACGGTTTAAACGCAATTTGAACCATACCAATATGCAGATAATGATAATGATATTTATATAAATCTATATCGTGTTTGTTTAACAAACGAATAGTCTGTTCAGACGAATTTAACGCCAAAGACTGTTCAGTCATTTTTATCAATTGTTTAGAAGAAAGTTTATCAAACCAACCATAATCATAAATGGTTTTTATAGAAACCTTAGGAATTGTCCATTTATTTAATAAATCTAGGTGTTGAGGTATATCTACCTCTTCGAGTCTAGTACTTTTAGTACTTGTTTCTCCCAGATCCATTCCAAAAGCTTCATATCTATATTGAATATTTCATATCTATTACATATTTACCATGAAAATTCCTAGGCTCTGATACCAATTACACCAGGATCAGGGTAGGCGGGCGGTAATCCGCACGGCCATCCAGATCTAGCTGTTTCATTTCAGTTCAGTCCAGTTGGACAAGGATCTATCTTTTATTGAGGAGCCAGTGGAAATATTGGACTGGTAGGTTAGAAAGCTGAGGTCAAAGAATATTGTATCAGTAAAGGTTCAATGGCGGGGCCAGCCGGTCGAGGAGGCGACCTGGGAGACCACGCAGAATATGCACAGCCGTTACCCCATCTTTTCAATACTTCAGGTATGTCTTTACGCTCGTTCGAAGACGAACGAATGTTTAAGTGTAGGAGGATGTGACGACCCGGTCGGTCGTCTTAAGAATTTACGCCCCGATCCCCTATTAACCGCTTTTCCTGAGTTTATTTCTGCTATTTTGATTTGCCGGGATATTCGGTTTTTGAGTTTCGGGGAGTTTTGGGACACTTAGTCCCTAAATGAGAGCTTAAGTGTTGGAAAGTTGTCCGTAGTCAGAACAGTGTGAAGACAGCCTCGGAAAGGAAGTCTGATGTTTTCGTTACCTCCGTTAGTTGAATTCTGGCTTAGGGGCGTGTTCGGATTGTGTTTTGGAGGTCCGTAGCTAATTTAGGCTTGAAATGCTGAAAGTTGAATTTTTTAAGTTTCCGGTCCGATAGTGAGATTTTGATTCGAGGGTCGGAATGAAATTCCGAAAGTTGGAGTAGCTCCGTAGTGTTGAATGTGACGTGTGTGCAAAATTTCAGGTCATTCGGACGAGGTTTGCTATACTTTTTGATCGAAAGCGTATTTAGAGAAAATTTGGAGTTCTTAGGCTTAAATCTTTGGTTAATTCAAGGTTTCGATGTTGTTTTAGGTGTTTTAAGGATTGGTACAAGTTTTGGTAGTGTTTTGTGACTTGCTGGTGCCTTTGGTTGAGGTACCGGGGGCCTCGGGATGAATTCGGATGGTTGACGGAGGAAATTATGGAGTTAAGTTGCACCTTCAGCTAGTGGTGCTGTCATAACCGCACCTGCGGTTTGGGTTTCGCAGGTGCTAAGCCGCAGATGCGGCTTAGCAATTGCAGGAGCGGAGTTGTGGAGAAGCAGCAAGTTCTGCAGATGCGGGTAATTAACCGCAGAAGCGGTACCGCACCAGCGGACGGGAAATCGCAGGTGAGGAAATTGGACCTTAAGTGTAAGTCACAGATGCAACCCCTTATTCCGCACATGCGGGACCGCGCAGATGCGTAAACTGCTGGGCAGATTATTTTAAAAGGGGTTCCGCGACTTTGGGGTTATTTCACCATTTTTATCACGACTTGGGAGCATTTGGGACGATTGAAAGAGGGATTTCAAGGGAACTTCATTGAGGTAAGGAATTTGTACCCAAATCTCGTTCCTATACTATTATTTCACGGATTAGATCTAGAAATCATGGAAATTAAGGGTGAAACGTTGGGGAAACTAGAGCTTAGTATTGGAGACCTTTGAGTAATGATTTGAGGGACCATTTGAGGTCCGATTTTTGTAACTTTGGTATGCATGAACTCGTGAGAGTGTGAGAATTCTGAAAAATATAAATTTTACTCGCTTCCGAGACGTGGGCCCGAGGGGCGTTTTGGTCATTTTACATAATTTCACGTATTACCTTAGAATTTAATTGTAGAATCAGTTACTTGAAGTGTTACTTACATGATTCAATTGAATTGAATAGATTTGGGCCATTTGGAGTCAAGTACTCGTGGCGAAGACGTGGTGTCAAGTTGATTTTGAGCCGGTTCGAGGTAAGTGGCTTTTCTAACCATGTGTGGGGGACTTTCCCCTTATGATTGGTATTGTGATAATTTAAATGCCTTATACATGAGGTGATGAGTGCGTACTTGTGCTAATTGTTGAAAATCCGGTTTTCATTAAGTAACTTTAATTGTGTTTTCCCTTTCTATTTATTCTAGTTGCACTTTTAACCCTGTTGTTAGTTAGAGAACATGTATAATTGACTTAATTGCTTTAACTTCCTTATTTGTATTACGTGAAGAATTCTAGGTTAGAATTCTCTGTGTTACCTCGTTATGAAGTTGAGTTTATTTGAGTACTACGTGTGCCATTGTTGTGTGTTTTACTTTGGGACTACGAGACGGCATCCTGGGAGATCCCCTGTATGCATTTATGATTTGAGCTAAAATGGGGGATACCGAGAGATCCCCAGCATGTACATTGAGGATACCAAGAGATCCTCGAGATACCAAGAGACCCCTATCATACATTGAGGATACCAAGAGATCCTCGGGATACCAAGAGATCCCTATCATACATTGAGGATACCAAGAGATCCCTAGAATATATTGAGGATACCGAGAGATCCTCAGGATACCAAGACATCCCTAGCATATATTGAGGATACCGAGAGATCCTCGGGATACCAAGAAATCTCTGGCATATATTGAGGGTACTAAGAGATTCTCGGGATACTGAGAGATCCTCGGTTAGATTCTTACTGTAGATTCTCACTTGTACTGCTTATCTTATCGTGTCATCATTATATTTATTTAATCTCAGTAGGGCCCTAACCTTCCTCGTCACTACCCAACCGAGGTTAGGCTTGGCACTTACTGAGTACCATTGTGGTGTACTTATGCCTCTTCTGCGCATCCTTGAGGAGGCGACTCAGGACTATCATCCTTGAGGAGGCGACTGCTCTAGAGACTTCCAGGTACATCTGTCGCGTCCGCAGACCGAGGAATCCCTTTCTATTCCTACTTTTTAGTACTTAGCCCTTCTTTATATTTTATGTTCTTATTAGATATTATGGAGTTAGAGCTATGTAGTACTTCTTAGCTTGTGATTCGTGGGTTTTCGGGTCTTGGATTTATGTATTGGTATTGAGAGTTAAACATGGTGTGAGCCGAGCGGCACATTTAAACACTGTTATTATGTTATTTCTGTTTTAAATTGTTTTACTTCCGCAAATTAGGCTTACCTAGTCGTAGAGACTAGGTGCCATCATGATGGTTCACGGAGGGCGAACCAGGGTCGTGACAGGTACCAATAATTAATCCAAAGCATATGAATTACCGAACACTTCTCATGAACTTCATTACATTTCAAATGCTCAAACACTTATGCAAATCAAAGTAGCAATCAAGTCATGACACTAAAGCTTCAAAATTTGCCTCTCTATCACAATTATCTTTCTTTGGTCATTCCTTCCAATTGAAAATGGGATTAAATTCACAACTCAAATCTCATGTGCCCTCACATTTAAGAGAGAATCCCACACTTATAAATCTTAATTCAAAACAAAAATGGGATATCAAATGGAAAGTCACACAAAGATGTTCAAATGCATACAAGCAGTACCATAGGCTTGCCCTTCATGTATTTCTCCACTAATGTAGACAACTTGATTCAAAATCAATTAGGACTTAAAGGGTTGTATATTAGGCTTTTGGTTAAGGTAGGGCACAATTTTGGTTAGAGTGGGTCAAAACCTCCCCAAGCACTACAAAATTTACAATCAAAATTCACTTCCTTCAAAAACATTCTCCATCCTTTCTTCACTTTTCATTCCACACCTAATCTTCCCTTTATTCACGACTTCTTATTATTTTATTTTATTTTTTTCTTCCTTCCTTTTCAAAATCAAATAAAGTTTCACTTTTATCATTGTTTTGTTCTACCTTCCACCTTTTAAACAACTTTCATATCACAACTTTTCCAACCTTCACCCCCTAACTTAAGCTTTTAGCCTATGTTTACACTTTCAAAGTACTTAGAGAGGTAGGGTGCCAAAAGTTAGATCAATAAAAACAAAGGATTAAAGCTTGTAACATGGTTGCCAAAGAACAAGGTTAAAGGCTCAAAATGGGTTGACTAGGTAAAATATTCAAGGGCAGGAAATTTAAGGCACAATAGAGGTCCAAGGAAAGCCTAATATTATTTTTCAAACCAAGTTAGTCTATGATTTCGCCTTGAAGCACATTCCGGACAAGTTCTAGACTAAAATTAATGCAAAAGAACTCACAATAAATCTCACCACGCATGGCACATGAACACTCAAGTGGAATATGAATCCAAAATTCAATTGAAACCAATGACTCAAAGAGGTTACATATAGCATAGGAAGCTATTTAGTGAATCAATGAGCCAAAATTTGAGTCTAAAAGTCATGACATCTTTACTTCAATTATTTTTCTTTTTCAACAACCAAAAATTCATATGTCGAGATTTAAACCATGTTGGTACCAAGCAAGCCACAACTTGGTCAATTGGCACAGACCCCAACTCAAACCATTTATTCTTCCTAAATTAACATAAGCTATATCTAAACTACAAGACTAATTCCTTTAAGAAAGTTGCCTAGCTATCCATCATCGGGAAAAGTCAACAAAAATTTACAAATAATTACCCGGTTCGATAAGAAAATTGGCATCCTTGGAAAAAGAACTGTGGTACAAAGAAACCTAAGGATATCTCCACTAACATAAAACATACTATATATAATTGAAAAATTAAGAATCTAATAACCAAAATTAAGAAGCTAATAAACATACAAATATAGCACATCACATGGAAATACAATAACATCAAAATGAAAACAACCTAAGTACCAATCTATCATATCCACAGTTATCAACAATTATACAAGAACAACAGTAATACAAGAAGCCACCCCCAACCAAAGATGTTGCAATGTCCTCAATGCAACTAAATATGATAGAGTAAAATGGTAGAAAGTGCTCCCTGAATACTACATCAGGTGCTCTCCTCGCTGTCTGACTCAGAGGCATTCTCCTCTCCTTCTTCCTCGGACCAATCAACAGGAGCATCATCATCATCTACTGGCCTAGTCGATGGCATTGGGTCTTGAGGCTTTAGGACTTTCCACAGCCCCTTCACACCCTTCCATATGCGCATAAAGAATTTGTCTCTTTTCTTCTCCATTTTCTTCATCTTGGTGTGTGCCTTTGCCAGAGTGTCATGAGAACTGCTCAACTTACCATGTGCATTGGCCAGATCAATGTATGCCTTCTCCAGTGTCTTAAGGTGATTCCCCTACTTTCTCTGATCATCAAGATACTTTTGAAACTATGTCTTTGAAATGTATGTAGTGGGTCCCTCAGATGTTTCCCCCAGTCCCTGTGGAAGGCCAGCTACTAGGTCGCGAATCAGCCGCATTTCCTTAGTAAGCACAGCAAATGGTCCTCCTACAGAAGATGATGGTTGACTACTCTGATCGATCTGAGAAGAAGGCCCCATCTTCCTCTTTTTGCTCTTCACAGCGCCGCCCTTTCCTCTTTTCTTCAATGGATTTAGAGTCTTTCCCGGCTCTATCTAGTTGTCTCCTAGAGCTTCTTCCACCCCAGCAAGTTGGCACAGCTCGGTGATAAGCGATGGGAATATCAAAGATGTACGATTCTAGATCTGATACTCCCTCAGTTCACTGATGAAGATTTCATCAACATTTAGCTGAATACCATCAAGGATGCAGGCTATCATTTGAGCTCTTGTAATCGGTACATTCCATATGTTAGACATTGGAGAGATATGGCTACATATGATGGCCAGCCATATATTTGCTTCGACAGTGAACTCTTTAGATGTGATCCCCTCTTCTCAGCTGCCCATGGAACATCCGTACCCGGGCATAATTTGGACACCAACCACTCTCCTAAGGCACAGTCTTTTGCACAGAATGGAGCCATGTTGTGGTCCGGAAGGTCATACACTTGATTCACAGCTTCAGCTCCAAAGTGCACCATTTTGCCACGAATTCTCATCTTTGGCTTCTTTAACCTGATAGTTGGGAGATTGGCATAAAATTCCCTCACCCATTGCTCATTGGCTCGGCAAGGTTAAGGGGCAAAATAGTCCTATCCCATGTTTAGTAGCCTTTCATAGAACTCGGGAAGGCGTTCCGGGACATTGTCCAGTGGTATACCACTCTCCGGAAGTAACTTTTTCGAGATCAGTTCAGCAAAGTACTGTTCTTGGCATTCTAATGATAAGAACTGGTGTTGGTCATAGTTTTGCTCAGTTTCCAAGGGGTTGTCACTTGCAGATCCTTTAGAGTTAGAGCTCGTTTTTTATTATAGTACCTGTCAACAAATGATAGGAGTAAAAACATGGTATGGCTATGAAGAATATTGCAAAATGAATCAAATATGCCAAAGGAACGATCGGACAGTCGAAACCCAGCCTTAGAAAAAATTTCAAGATTTCAAGATTTTCAAGTGATTGCTCTCTGATGTTGCAAATTCCAAAAAAATTTCGCAATTACGAAGTTATCAAAACTGCCCAGTTATGGGAATTGCGAAGAAATCTTCGCAATTGCGAAGGTCTCAGATTCAGGCAGTTTTCACAATTTCGAGGGAATCTTCACATTTGTGAAGATGGTCAGGGCTACTAGGTTTCGCAATTGCGACCACCTCTTCGCAAATGCAAAGTCGTAAATGCGAAGAGGCCCTTGCAATTGCGAGGCATCGTCCCTAGCCAAGATTTTTCACAGACAATAGTATCCATTCCCAAAATGTTTTACCAAAGGATAACTTAAGAGAGCCCAAGCAATTTTCAAACATATATTCATGCAATAAACTTCATAGATGACCATAAATAACAAACATATCAATGATTTGGCCAAGAATTTCATTCGGGCCTTTCATAGATCACATAAGAAGCACACAAATTCACTTCTATTTTACAAGCCCTAGGTACTCAGACTTCCCCATTATTTTAGCAAAGAACAATACTCACACTCTCAACCAACCTCACATAGAAATCAACATAAGTTTTGAACAAATTTTGAACAATTTCGGGCAGAGAATGTTACCTATTTGAAAACCTAGGGTTGATTTTATACCTGGATTCCTGCAATTAGGAGTGACAAATAATGGAGTTTTACAGTAATGAGAGTGAGGGAGGCAAAGGTTTGAGAGCCTTAGACTTTTTCTTCACTTTTGTTCAAACTGAGTGAACGAACCTCTTTTAGCTCTATGATGTCGCAATTGCGACATAGCCTTCGCAATTGTGAAGGTTAATGAATCTTGTTGTTGTCGCAATTGCGACAAAATCTTGGGAAATGCGATGGCCCAGGTTTGCAAATCTGAACCAATTGTCGCAAATGTGAAGCCTATGCCTCAGCAATTTTCACCAGCTACTGTTTTTCATGCTCTCTATCGTCCCGACCTACTCAAATCAACTCCAAAAATTATGAAACTTGGCATATTGGTTAGAAAGAATATAATAAGCTATTATAAAAAGGAAAATTTCAAAAATGACTAAAAATTTTGAAAAATGATGGGTTGCCTCCCACCAAGCGCCGCATTTAACGTCGTGGCACGACGCAACTCAACTTTACCACTTTTCTCGCCACTTGGACGATATGAATTGGGTACCCAACTTGGAATAAAGCTTATGACCACGAGCGGTGGAGGTGGTAAGTTGATGATCAAGCCAAACCTCAATTTCTTCATTTTGCATTTCTTGGCTTTTATATGAGGAATGTCGTTTTGCCTTCTTGTTCCCTCAAATTGTAAAATGTATAGCCTTTGTCTTTCCTCCTCGCAACCCCACATTGACTCATGTAGTTCAATTCTCATTTCACCACATACTTCCAATGTTGAAAAATGCTTGGAGCATGACAACCCTCCAAATTGCAATTCTTCCCGGATTTTGACATCCTCTTTTTCCCCCGGACTAGAGTCAATTTCAACCAAATTTTCATTTACACTGGTTGACTCTAATTTCATATTTTTCTTGGCATCACTAACACTCATGGAGTCGGTTGGCGGATGTTCAATTCTTGATTCCTCAAAGTAAAGCTCACTTTCTTCCTCGAAATCGGACTCTCCTTGACTTCATTCCACACTCTCAAGTTGGTGGGCATAGTGAGCCTCAACCAGTATTTTCATTTGATCTTCCAAAGTGTGGATATGCTCATCATTATGAGTCAAGCTTTGTTTCAAGTCCTCGAGTGCAAAGTTGTGCTTCTCCTCATTTGCAAAAATGGTCTCCAACATGAGCATCATCTTCTCATTTTGAACATTTGCGAGTTCTTCTTGGTTTTGATCAAGCACAAGGAAGGATTTTCGGCTTCCACATCTAAGGAAAATTCTTGGCTATCATTAACTTTCGAGGCTTTTTGGACCTCTAAAGCTTCAAGCATTTCTCCCATTTGCAAGTTCAACCTTTCAAGTACCAAGTCATTTTGGAGACTATTTTCCAAAATCTCCTCCAAGGCACTTTGTTCTTTGTTTTCTCCTTCAATTAGGCATTCTAACATGAGCTCGAACTCTTCATTTTGACCATGCTCAACTTCTTCTATTTCCATAGCCTATCATTTTCATCACAAAAAGTAGAATCATCATAGCGAGGGCTTGGGGAAGGGAAGGGAAAATAATCACAATCATCCTAATGACCATTTTAATGACCACACTTATCACAAATACTCCACTCATGGGTTTGAGATTTTACCACGAGTGTGGTCCTCCACAATAAGGATAAGGGTCATCAAAGTATGAACAACTACCATCCGACCAATTTTCATTATATGATGCCATTTTTCAAAAATAAGAAAATAAACAAGAAACAAACAAGAAAAATTAGATCAAGGTAAGAAAAATAATAACACAAATATTCACAAGTTTGGACCAAAGCACTTACGCTTATTTCTCAAACAACCTAAATTATGCCAAATTTTTCCCGACAACGGCGCCAATTTTGATGACGTACAAATCCACTACTAAAAAATAAATGGACATGATTGCATGTAATATAATTTACCCAACTATGAGCCGGGATCGAATCCCACAGAGAACAATATGTAGGCGATTAGAAATGTAAGAGAATTATCATTTGTTATGCAATGCCAAACACTTAGAATTGTTTTTACAAAAGATTTATACCTGAATGCAGAAATGTAAACTAACCTAGAAAGAAAGTAAAATGATCAATGGCTACAAGTATGGATGCATCGGGGATTACACTCAAGTAATGATCCAATGTATTTTACGATTTTACAATTATGAGCGAGTTTATGTTATTTAGCCTCGGTTAATAATTCTATATTAGCTTCTTCCAAAGACTAACAAGACTTCATAATTGAATTATCCCTAAAACAATTAAGAGATTAAGCACACCCGGATATGGCTACAAGTAGTTCAATCCTATCCCTAGGTAGAATCTATAAAATAAGGCTTAAAGCCTCAAGTTCTTGTTAATTATTCTTTTCCAACCTCAAATAATCTTTCCCAAAATTAATTCGGAGTTAATGGGCGAGTCCTAGGGTTAGCTAATCCCTTTGGAAATATTAAAGAACAAGAATAATCAAAGTAACAATAACTCACTTCATAAAAGAATAAAAATCATTCAATACATAAGCACAACAAGGTATTTAATCTACACTTTAAATATGAATATTCCCATAAACAAGATTCAAGTGTTGAAATAAGTACTACACACTTAGATATTCAATACAAAGCAAGGAAATGAAGAAATGAACATAAATGTGTAAGAAATTCTCAACCAAAAGCTTCAAATCTTCAAGACTCAAGTGTGTGTGCAACCCCTAGCTTTCAAAACTTGTTCTCTATAGTCCTAAGACTGAAAATAAGCCAAAAGATATTTTACAAATGAGTTGGTTTGGGAATTAAAGGGTTTGTGGCCAAAAATTGTGCAATAACATAATTTCCCAGAACTGAAGAAAAATTTTCGCATTTGCGAACTATGACCATACTGTTGACCTTTGGATTTGTGATCAAGGCCTCGCATTTGCGAAGGTTGACTGCCTTGGTTTACTTCGCATTTGCAAAGTCTTTTTCGCATTTGCGAAGACTGCCTGAATAGTCCTTCTTCGCAATTGCGAGAAACTTCTCGCAATTCCCATCACTGCTAACTTCGCAATTCCCAAATATATGTCGCATTTGCGACAACTGAGGCCCCTTTCTAGATTTTCCTCTTTTTAGCTTCTTTTTAACTCGTGTCACTTGGTTTCCTTAAGATAACTTCTAAATCATATAGAACCTATAATATAGAAATAAATGGCATTAACCACGTGATTTTATAACTCAAACATAGCAAAAATATAGGCTTAAAGACAAGATAAGTTGGTAAAATACCAACTTATCAGAGACCGCTTTCTTTGGATATTTAGGCTTTGGCCAATCAGTTCATGAGATTGGATGTTTCTAAGCCCAGCTGTGTGTTAGCTTGTACAGTCGCTCGTTCTTCATTATTTGAGCATATCAGAGATCGGTAGTATGATGATCCTCATTTGATTTTCCTTAGGGAAATGATGCGGCACGGAGGTGCCAAGCAAGTTACAGTTGGAGAATATGGGGTTTTGAGGATGTAGGGTCGTATTTTTGTGCCTAATGTGGATGGACTTTGTGAGTCGATTCTAGAGGAGGCTCATAGTTCCCGGTATTCTATTCACCCGGGCGCTGCTAAGATGTATCAGGACTTGCGGCAACATTACTGGTGGAAGCAGATGAAGAAGGATATTGTTGCATATGTGGCTCGGTGTTTGAATTTTCAGCAGGTAAAGTACAAGCATCAAAGACCTTGTGGTTTGTTTCAGAAGATCGAGATTCCTAAGTGGAAGTGGGAGCGGATTACTATGGATTTCATTGTTGGACTCCCACAGACTCAAAGGAAGTTCGACGCAGTGTGGGTTATTATTGATAGGCTGACCAAGTTAGCGCATTTCATTTCGGTGGCAGTCTCTTATTCTTCTGAGCGGTTGGCAGAGATCTATATCCGAGAGATTGTTCGTCTTCATTGTGTGCCTGTGTCTATTATTTCTGATCGAGGTACGCAGTTTACCTCACATTTTTAGAGGGAAGTTCAGCGTGAGTTGAGCACACGGGTCAAGTTAAGCACAGCATTTCATCTTTAGACGGACAGGCAGTCCGATCGTACTATTCAAATTTTGGAGGATATGCTCCGAGACTATGTTATGGACTTTAAAGGTTCATGGGATCAGTTCTTGCCTTTAGCAGAGTTTGCCTACAACAACAGCTAGCAGTCGAGCATCCAGATGGCTCCTTATGAGGCTTTATATAGTAGGCGGTGTCGGTCGCTGGTTGGGTGGTTTGAGCCAGGAGAGGCTCGGTTGTTGGGTACGGGTCTAGTACAGGATGCCTTGGACAAGTTCAAGATCATTCAAGATAGGCTTCGTATAGCTCAGTTCAGGCAAAAGAGTTATGTCGACCGTAAGGTTCGTGATGTGGCATTCATGGTCAGTGAGCAGGTGTTGCCTATGAAGGGCGTGATGAGATTCAGGAAGAGGGGAAAGCTTAGATCTAGATTCATTTGCCCGTTTGAGATTCTTAATCGAGAGGGAGAGGTGGCTTACAGACTTGCGTTGCTGTCAAGTTTATCAGTCGTGCATCCAGTGTTTCATGTGTCCATGCTTCGGAAGTATCACGATGATCCATCCCACGTGTTAGACTTCATCACTGTCCAGTTGGACAAGGACTTCTCCTATGAGGAGGAGTCGGTGGCTATTCTAGACCGGCAGGTTCGTCAGTTAAGATAGAAGAGTTTTCCTTCGGTTTATGTTCAGTGGAGGGGTCAGCTTGTTGAGGCAGTGACCTGGGAGTCTGAGTCCGATATGCCGAGCCGATATCCCCATCTCTCTCTGATTCAAGTACTTTTTTTCATGTCTATTTGAGGATGAACGGTTATTTTAGAGGTGGAGAATGTGATGACCTTTCAAAAGTAAATTTTGTGTTCTGAGGTCTTGAAAACCTTTTTTGTCTCACCTCGTACTACGTGCACAGTCCGGGCGCGTTTTCAGATAGCCTTTATGTGAAATATAAGAAAAATTAGGAAATTGACCTTTAAAAATTAATTAAAGTTGACTTTGATCAACATTCTTGATAAACGGACCTGGACCCATGATTCGACGGTCTTGTAGGTTCCGTAGTAAAATGTAGGACTTGGGCGTATGCCCGGAATCGAATTCCGAGGTCCCAAGCCCAAAAAATGAATTTTTAAAAGAAATTGTTTAACTGAAATATTAAGAGTTTTGGAAAATGTAAAGATGCTTGAAATTGATGGTATCGGGCCCGTATTTTGGTTCCGGAGCCCGGTACAGATCTTATATAATAATTAAGTTGAATCTGTGAAGTTTGGTAAGAATCGAAGTTTTTTTGGTACAAATCGGACCTTTATTTGAGGAAATAGTAATTTCAATGTTCTTGAGTGATATTTATGAAATTGAGGTTGAATCCGTAGTTGTTGATGCTATTTTGATGATTTGATTGCACGAGCAAGTCTGTATGATGTTTTTAAACTTGCGTGTATGATTAGTTTGGAGCTTCGAGGGCTCGGGTGAGTTTTGGATAGGCCACGGAGTGAGCTTAAACTTAGAACATAACAGTTGCAGGTTCAGAGAAAATTGCAGGTCTCTAAAACTAGGCTCCGCGGTCCACGGTGGAGCCTTCGCGACCGCGGTGGGATTTATGCGGTCCGCGGTAAGCAAGTCTATGTCTTCACAGCCGCGCTCAATATTTCGCGGTCCGTGGTGGAGCTCCGTGACCGCGGTCCTTTTTATGCGGTCAGCGGTGAGGGACTGAGAGGGGTATATTTAAACGAGACCTTTTCAGCCATTTCTCATTTTTCAAACCCTAAAACATAAGAGGCGATTTTTCAAGACACTCTTTCTTCCCCCCAAAACACAAGTAAGTGATTTTTAACTTATTTCTTTCACTCCTTAACTTCTTTTTACATGATTTCATCCTAGAATCTAGGGTTTTCATGGTGGAATTGGGAATTTTGGGTAGAACCTAGGAATATTAAAATTTGGGAATTTAGACCTTGAGGTCGGAGTCCAAAGACAATTATATACCCAGGCTTGGGGGTGAATGGGTAATCGGGTTTTGGTCTGAATTTCGCGTTTGGACCAAGCGGGCTCGGGATCAATTTTTTACTTTTTGGGGAAAACACTAGAAAACCTATTTTCATGCATTAGAATTGGTTCATTTAGCATTTATTAATATTATAAAGTAAACTGTGACTAGATACAAGCGAATTCCGAGTGGAACCAAGAGGAAAAGTGGTAGTTGAGGCTTGAATTGTGTTTGTGGAATTGAGGTAAGTGTTTGGTCTAACCTTAGCTTGAGGGATTAGGAGTTGTGTCCTATTTGCTTTGTGCTAATTGTTGAGTACGACATATAGGTGCGGTCACGAGTATCTATATGTTGGTGTCAAGCATGCCCGTGAGTCTTATACTATGATTGATGTGACTCTGTCTCGTATTGTTCATGCTTTATACGATGATTTATATTGTTGAACAAGGCTTGTGAAATTATTATTGGTAATTGAACATTGTAGAGAGTTGGCTCATGTTGAGAATTGAGTTGTGAAGTTATTGTGGAAAAGAGAAGAGGTTTATGATATTGTCTCCCTTGTCGGGATGTTATTGCTTTTGATATCATCTCCCTTGACGAGATGTTTTTACTCATGATATTGTTTTTCCTTGCCGGGATATTGTTGTTTCCTTATTGTTCCCTTGCCGGGATTCTTTGTGATTGGTGTTGAATTGTATATTGTGATCGGGTTGCACGCCGCAATAATATTATGCGAGATCGGGTTGCACGCCGCAACATGGAGTAATAAGGGAGGACATGAGGGGTCGGGTTGCACATTGCAACATTGATATATGATTGGATCGGGTTGCACACCGCAATAGTGATATAAGATTGGTTCGGGTTACACGCCACAAAAGTGTTAAATGGTCTGGATCGGGTTGCACGCCGCAACAATAAATTATAAAAGAGGATATTGACTTGTTACTGTTTCCTTATTCTTACTATTGCAAACCTTAAAGTGTTCTTTACGTCTTTCTCCTGAGTTACTGTTGATACTTGATATTCCCCCGTAGAATGTTTCCTCTTCCTATCTTTAACTGCTAGTTTCCAATATTATCACTTGTCGCATATGCTTTAACTGCACAGGTTTAGTTGATAGTCTTGTCCTAGACTCGTCACTACTTCGCCGAGGTTATGCTCGACAATTACTAGCACATGGGGTCGGTTGTGCTGATACTACACTTTGCACTATGTGCAGATCTCGGTACCGGAGCATACGGACTTTAGCTAGGGGTTGTTGTCTTCAGTCCATCAGGAGATCCGAGGTAGTACTGCAGGCATCCGCAGGCCTTGGCGTCCCCTCCCTATCTAGTTCTCTTCTATTCTTTACTATTTCAGAGACAGACATGTATTTATTTTGTTCAGACCCTACTTGTAGTATTCGTAGATAGTTCGTGAATTTGTGACATCAGTTCTGGGTGGTTATGTTTATGGATACATTTTGGTATTAGCTCAAATTGTTAAATTTCCTTTTTCGCATTATTATTTTTCCGTTGTTTATGATATGTTGACTTAAAATTGTTAAGAGGTTTAAAATAATTAATAAAAAGGGTAAATAAATTGGAATAGTTGGCTTGCCTAGCTTCCACTAGTATGCAACATCATGAGTCCCGAGGGTGGAAAATCCAGGTCTTGACAATTTCTTTACCTTATTTGCCTTGAAACTGACTGTTAATTGATATTTTCCTTATTTTTAAATGTTACTTTCCTAATTACACGCTATTATGCCCTGTTAATTTACTGAACTCTGTATTATTTATTTTGTGATTAATTTCTTTCCTTTTTTTGAAGGTAAAAGATACTTATATTAATATTAATAAAAGACAAAAGCAAGTACTAGGGTACAAGACCCATAGAGATGCCATTAGTACATAGTTGTGCCATGCCATATAGGGCATTGTCATTTCTTAGAGATGCTAGAGTGTTGCATGCATTCATACTACACGACCTAACATAGTTACAACCTTCCTGGTCCTTACAATACACATCCATTGCAAAGGTAGGTGGTTTTGCAAAATAAAGAGTTATGTTATAACTAGGGTACTTTAGAGCTTCCTTGGCCATCTTGTGTCATTCACGGAAGTTGTGCTTCATTATGATTTTCCCCTATTGCATTGCCTTCCCCATTAAACACCTGCATTCAAGAATTAAATCATTGTAAGTAGGATAATCTTCTTCTAGAAAATGAATCACCTCTGTGGCATCCGTCTCTAGTTCACATGGGTGATATTCTCCTTGATAATCATTAGAAGTGCCTGCCGAAGAGCTAGGAGTTTTGCCTTTATAGGTGATATTATTGGACACTTCTCGTAGTAACCCAATATCCACTCTCCTTTGTTGTTGCGTATGATTCCACTAATTCCTCCATGCAGGCAGTCATTGTTGAAGGCACCATCAAAGTTGAACTTGTACCAGTTGCTTGGAGGTGGGTGCCATTTTACCTTTACCTTTATAGGAATATTACTAATAGTGCACTTGGATGTGAGCAAGTGATATTCTAGTGTTTGTTGAAGCACTTTCGTAGTGTTAATTGAACACTATTTAAACCCTTCTCCCTTTCCCCTTTAGACAGACTCAAACTCTCAATACTCTCACTAAAATTTAAGGTTTCTAGTTCTATACTCTCTCTGTTCTCTCTCGCTTACTACTGGTCTTGGCCGGTTGAAAGTCAAGGCCAAACATTCTAGACTCTCAACTTCGTGGTATTATTCTGGTTTGCTTGCTTAACTAGTGAGTGACTATCCTTTGTCATTTCATCTCTATGTATCCCTGAACTATGTTTACAATCCAGCATGTTTAAAGTCCATTCTGGGCATGATTCTGCCTATCTATATGATTCTCTTTAGTCCTATAATTGGTACTGTTAATTTAAGATTAGTTGTTTTGAATAATATGAATCCTCTTAAGAAAATATGCTCAATCTGCCTCCTATGTGTTCTGAACCTATTCTGAATTTGAGTACCTTTAGGATAATGTTAGAAGGTTAAGCGGTCAATTATTCTTAAGCCTTTGAACTTGTATTGTTACTAGGCTTTTTGTTTTGTCGCTTACATGTTTTGATAATTTGCTTTCTAACATGGCTAGAATTCATGTGAGTGTTCTGACTTTTTGGTTTTTCATGTTTTAATAAGGCTGTCCTAAATGCTAGCATTAAACACCTAGCTTAACTAGACTGTTTTCCAGATTTCAACTTATTCGGGCTGTGTGTTTGAGCATGAACCTTGCTTGCTTTCATAATGTAATCCTACCTACAAGTTCTGTGTTCTAAACTTTATTCTCTCCTGAAATCAAAAACTATTTTAAAACTGTCTCTACCCCTTTTTGTATGTTGTCACTCTTTTAAAAAAAACTCCCAACCTTAGTCCTTTAGGGTCTGTCCTCAACCACCCTAGTACGAGCACTACTCAGGATCCATATGAGACTCTCGTGAACTCTGACGCACTGGGAACTGGTTCCCAATATCTGTTGAATCATTTCTAAATATGTGGTTCTGGTGTGAGCAATGCTCTGGGTCCCTGAGGCCCTTGGGAAGTTTGACACACTGGAAACCTGGTTCTATATGTGCTATCACACCTCCTTTTTTAATACACCCCCGTAAAGGGGTATATAAGAGAGTTTTTTCCAGTTAAAGGACAATCAAAACGGGATTTATTATTAAAAGATTCAGAGTCGCCACTTGGGAGATTTATGGTGTCCCAAGTCACCGGTTGAATCCCGAATCGAGGAAAAGCTTAACTCTGTTTAATAGTCTGCGAACCAGAAATCCGGGTAAGGAATTCTGTTAACCCGGGAGAAGGTGTTAGGCATTCCCAAGTTCCGTGGTTCTAGCACGGTCGCTCAACTACTGTAAATAGCTTATTATCTGATTTTAAACACATTTTAGCCTATGGTTCAATTTTAACCTTATAACCGCTTTAATTATTTTTGAGGAAAATTGCAACATTGTTAACACATGTCTTGAACCACGTCATATAAATGCACCCGCGGTCTTCGACATATTTTGACATTGTTGAGATTTGGATTTGGGTCAAATAAATGCGCACCCAAATTTAGGAAGATAATATTATTAAATGACATGCCTAAAACAGCTACGCGTTTGCAACTTTGTGAGGGCCATGAAATTTTGCTAAATGGTGCGCCTCGAATTCTAAGGATCAAAACAACGTCAATTGAAATGAAAGCCAAGCAATTGTCATTTTATTTGATACGACTCACCTCATAATTAAATACTAATCAGTTCAATCGATAAATGAACTTGAGAATTCTAGCTAAAAAAAACTTTGGGTCGAAATCCTACACACAGGTGCCTTCAGATTTAGGCCCAAACGTGAACCCAATTTCTTAAGTGAGATGACTGTCCAAGGTCATACCCCAGGCGGACTCAGCTGGCCTTGACTTTCGTCAACTGGACCAGTATAAGGCCCCTAATCTCAGAGTCGACGTTTAATCCCAAGTTGGCTGGCTACAAATCACTCAAAATTATAAGCAGAGCGAGATCGGACTAACAATTATTTCTGAACCTTAACTAATCAACACAAATTGACTAACTAAATGTCTATTTATATTTTTACATGTATTAAACAAATCCGCTTATAAAGGGAAACATCCAGTTAACCAAACAAGCAAGCTATTGGGCTCAAGAAGCAAGCCCAAGTAGCGGTAACAGGCCTTTTTCTTTGCAAAGGACTTCAGTATCCAAGGCTCAATGAGCTCAAAACCTTTAAAGAACACGGCTGAAGATCCCAGACTCAATATCAAGTCTACGCTAAAGCAAAACAATCACAATTACAAGTAAAACACGAATTGATAAGTCTCATCACTAACCAATAACTAGTATACCCAAAAGCTTTGAATATTGTTAACAGTACATGTCCGGAAGTAACTTGTAAAGAAAAAGAAAACTGACCACAACCCAGAACCCATTCGATTAGCTATTTCGTGAATCTGAATGTTGTTTAAACATGACATGTATGCCATGACTTTTTAAGTGAATCATATAGCCAAAGATAGCTCTAATACAGTCCTTTTATTTAAATACATAAGAGGATGTAGGATCTAACTTCTGACTCATTTAGCACACACTACATCAGGTCCAAAATGTTCTGCATCAACTATATTCAAATAGGACCATATTTAAATCCTAAATTAAACATGTAACATTTACAACATAGTCGACTATACATAAGAGAACTTAACTATGAGAAGCATGAAGCAGAAGAGATTCATATACAAAAGAAATAAAGCTAAGCTACGAATCAGTAACATAAAAATTAAACTTCATCATTCCATTTCCATTTCAATCTTCAATTTGAGTATCACATTGTATGAGTCTCAAGAACATGTACCTGGAATTTGAAAGGGAAAAAGAGGTGAGGAAATAGTGGGCAGCAGCAAAAGCAAAAACCCAGCAATATCAATAAAACACTAAGCCCCACCAAAGCTCAAAACCATCTTTTGAAACCCCAAAATCAAGCCATCTCCAAACTAGATGCAAGATTTGAAGTTTTTCAAAGATTCTAGCTGATGGAAAAACTAAAAAAATCCAAGCTGAAACAGAATTTTGATCAGTTTTTCATCAAGGAAAAAGGCTGGAAATCAGTGTAGTTGTTTGAGTTTTTAGCCGTTTGGTTTCTTTTAAAAAAAAATCTTGGGTCTCTCTTTCTTGCCCTTGAAAGGCAAGAATGATATGCCTTTATAGGCAAGGCCATAGGGCAACCATTAGATTTCAATTCTTTCAATTCTGCCCTTTTTCCATTTTTGTTTTGCTACTTAGTCCCTCATTTAGTGACTTGTCTGCCAAGTAAGGCTCTTTTTCATCTTCTAGGAAGCTTCCTAGGCAGTTACCAACAGATTCCCTACCCCTATTTCCCCAAATTACCCCCTTAGAGCCATGTTTTTTGCTGCAGCATACCACATGGGTCAAGTTGATCCAAGGTTCAACCCCAAGCCTAGGCTTGTGACCCGGACTGACTTTCCTCTCCTTTGGGCTTTCAAATTAACAGAAATCCAACTCAATTCAGCAATGCACAATAAACCTAACCCAAAATTCAAACCAATAGGGGTTTCAAACCAACCTAATTAAAGACAGTCGAGCAATTTCAGAACATGCAATCTAAGCTACGAGTGATGATTTTCCTTTCTTATTTTTCCTTAAGCCAACATGCTAGATTGACATTAAAACTAAACTACTAATTATTAGAAAACTTCATAGCCTAGAATAAAGATCAAATAAGGACAGAAGGATACTGATTAAGAGAAAGAAAACTGAAGGGATGGAAAAGAACCAAATGCACAAACATATGTCGAACAAACTGCCTGAAAGAACCAGGAAGAGACGAAGCAGAAAGACGAACAAAAATGCAAAGAAAGAAAAAGAAATTACCAGTTTAAACTTGAAATCGACGGGTAATTCTGATTTAGTCTTGAAATGGTATAAATCGTCTATTCTTTGTCAAGAACAGACGAAGAACATCACTTCAAGACAAACCAGGTTTGGAACAAATGGGGAGCTTGGAGGGGTGACCTTGCATGAGGGAATCCGACTTCGACCTTTAAAACTTTGAACCCTAGATTTACGATTCGATAGGATTTGGAGGGAATGCGAAAGAACTGGATGGGGATTTGAGATGAGGTGGTTATAGGGTGTGATTTTGGGACCAATTGGATGAGTTAGGGTTTGGGTTGTTCTCTTCAATTCAAGATTTGAGAGGCTGGGCTGGGATTCGAGGGAAGGGGTTTGGAGATTTGGAAAGAGGAGGAGAGGAATCTATGGTGTAAAAATGGGGTCGATAGGAGCAACGCCGCCAGCGGAGACGATTTCTGGTAGGCAGCTCACGGCGGAGGCGGTGAGGGTTCTCTGAGGGTGTGTGGAGACGACGAGAGGGGGTAGGGGGTCTGAATTTGGACCGTTAAATACTTATGAAGCTTCAGTTCTGAGTCGTTTGATCAAGGGGAGATCAACGGCTCATATTCCACAATCCAAAACGGTGTCGTTTGATTTATTGACTGGCCGGACCGGGTATTGTGGCAGATATGGGCTGCAATTGGGCGGGTATGGGGTATTTGGTTTGGGCTTAGGAAATTAGGTTTAAAGGAAGCCCAATTATCTGACTTCCTCAATTCCTTTTTCCCTTTTCTTTTTCAATTCATCTTTCTTCAAAATTCTTTTCTTTTTTCTCTTTTTTTTTCAAAATTAAAATTAAAACCTAAATGATATCCTAAAACTAAATTAATCTATCAAAAATACTAATTGATTTTAAATAATAATTAACACGACCAATTAAAACCAAATTTAAAGAAAACTACCTAATTTACCAATTAATCTAAGAAATATGAAATTAAATCCTAAATGCAAATGCAATATATTTTTTGTATATTTTTTCATGAATTACATAAACGTGCATAGACAAATGCAAATAATTAAGAAAATTCCACAAAAATTTCCAAAAATGGTAAATGATTAAACGAAAAATATATTTCTTTGGGATTCTGTAGGAGTAATTCATATAGGGCAAAAATTACGTGCTCACAGCTGCCCCTCTTTGCCCGGAAACACGAAGTGTTTTCGTGCAAAGATAAAGTGAGCAGATACGAGCGATTTTTGCCCGTTTGGATACTCCGTGGGAAGCATTTTGAAAGATTTGACCGCACCCTGCTTCCGAGGTTGTCTACATATCCTTGGCTATAAAGGAATCAGGTCAGTGTAGTTCGGGAAGTTTCGGTAGCTGGGACTACCATGAAGTTGTGATTTCACTGCTGTTGCTACTGCTGCTACTACTTACTGCATCCCCTTATTACACCATGATAAAATAAAAAGAAGCTAGACTAGACTATGATCTATGCATTACAAAATCCTATCTATATCTTCAAACTTGCTCTTGTGGTTCTTGTTGACTTGTATTCTCTCGGTGGAATCCCTTTGTTGCCGCCTTGAATTGTAATCTGAGATGTTTTCCATTTCTACAGGTGGATGCCTGACTGCCAACTACACTTTGAGATGTTTTTCCTTTCTCTAGGTGGACACTTGACTGCTGAACTTGAATGTATTCCCTGCTCTCCAGGCGGGCTCCTGACTGCTAAACTTGAATGTATTCCCTGCTCTCCAGGCGGGCTCCTGACTTCAATAAAATAGACAAAAACAAAGAAAAATATTTGCCCCAGTTTGGTGACTGGGCACATATGTGAGTGTAAAACTAAATCATATTACCAAGTATTACTAAGAATTTGAAAGCTAGGTCTTGAATTGTACTCCCTTGTTCTCCAGGCAGGCTCCTGATTGCTGACTTGAAATGTATTCCCTGTTCTGCAGGCGGGCTCCTGATTGCTGAACTTGAACGTATTCCCTTCTCTCCAGGCGGGCTCCTGACTGCTGACTTGAAATGTATTCCCTGCTTTCCAGGCGGGCTCCTGACTGCTAAACTTGAATGTATTCCCTGCTCTCTAGGCGGGCTCCTGATTGCTAAACTTGAATGTATTCCCTGCTCTCCAGGCGGGCTCTTAACTGATGAAATGTGTTCCCTGCTTTCCAGGCGGGCTCCTGAGTTTCAACAAAATACACAAAAACAAAGAAAATTTTCTGCCTCAGTTTGGTGGCTGGGCACAGATGTGAGTGTAAATTTTAAACGACAATTTTAAATCTAAGTTATATCTTCTAAAGGTGCGACTTCTGCTAAGTATTGTTATCTAAGAGGGTTTTTAAACTACTCCCCATTATCCAGGAGGGTCCTGAAAATCCAAAGTCAAGTTTTATCTTAAGAGTGACAATTTTACGGCTGAATTATACTACCCTACAACAGATTTTACGCTAAATGTTGTTATCTAATCGAAATCTTAAAGCTAAGTCCCATTATTCAAGAGGGTCCTGAAAATTTCAAATTGAATCTTATCCTAAGCATGAACACTTCAAAGCCAAACTTATAGTTCCTCAAGGTAGAGTCTATGCTAGATCTTGTTACTCATGAACGTTTTGAATTTTAACTAAGTCCTATTGTCTAGGAGGGTCCTGAGAATTTTTTTAAGATTAAATCCCATTATCCAGGAGGGCCCTGAAAATCAAAATCAAACATGTTTGGTGACTGCCTTTCTCCACGGAGGGTTTCTCCGAAACAAACAAAATTTCCTGCCCCTGTTTTAATCAAAGAAATTTTTTGTCAATTTAAAATGTGGTGGTTGGTTGATGGCATTCTTGTTGAAGGTCTCTCCGCTGCGTTGTTATGTTTTGACTGGCTTCCCCAAACTGGCCCTGAACCGCTTGACTTTTTGACTGACTTTCCAAACCCCCATGACTTTGGATGACCCTAGTGTTCTATACTCGAACCATTGTTTCACACCTCTGACCCCTTTAAATGATCCTATGCATCTCCCATGAAATTACTAAATCATTCTGCCGTTGGAACTTTTGCTGGCACTTTATCCCACTTTACATCATGCTATCTTTGGTATGCTCTGGCCATACTGTGCTTTGCAATCTTGAAGCTGGTAGTGAGCTTTGAAATTCCTTCTTATTTGCTTAAACAGTACTGACATTGGGAACATCTTAGAGAAATAAACCCAAAAGAAATGAAATGCAATGACTTTCAGAGTTAAGGATAAGAAAATCCAAAAATGGAAGACTATCTGAAGAGGAAAAAGAAAAGAGACTTATCTAAGTGGAGAAGTTGGCACCAATAATCATGACATGCACTTCGGATTAATCGGCCTAGTTTGTCCAACCAACCAACCTTCCATTGCCATACTTTGTTGTCCCGGAATTTTCATAACCTGATTTCTTCACCCAAAATTCTGACCTTGTTCATCCTGCGGTGCTTTGAAAGATTTTCACCAGCATACCTCTCTCATTCGTTCATTTGTCAACTCACTTTCGTCTCAAGGTGCCCGTGAGGGTTTTCACCAATAAGACTCTCTCATTTTTATTTCTCTCTGCTCTCGTCGCCTTACGGTGCTCATGAGGGTTTTTACCAATAAGACTCTCTCATTTTTTATTTCTTTTCCCTGTTTGGACCAGAGTGTTGCCCCTGATATGAATAACCTCTACTTGCTCGACTTGGCATTTCTTGAAGACTGATCGAAAGGTCTTTCTTTGGACCGTAATGTGGGCTTTTGGACGAGATTAGAAAGAAAGGGTATAGAAGGCTCAAAACAATTCGAATGGGTTCAAAAATTACAACTTTCGGAATCTGATTTCTTACAACAACCACAACTTCTGCCCCAGTTTCTTGTATGGGAACTTTTGGATTTTTATTTTGATGGGACCGAACGGTGAGGCTACCTACGTATCCTTGACAGGAATCATGTCGAACGTAGTTCATGTCATAGAAACTTTGTTGTTGTGATTTTCTCTTTTCTCTTTCTTTTCTTTTCTCATTTTGCTTTCTTTTTCTCTTTTTGTTGCTTTTCTTCTTTCTTCTTTTTTTTTCTCTTTTTTTCATTCTTTTCTTCCTCTTTCATTCCTTTTTTTCTCTTTCCTTTTTCTTTCTCTTTTTCTCTTCTTTTTTACTTATATTTCACGCTTGTATTTCTGATATTCGCTACTGATTCCGAAAGAGGGGTATGAAAGAAAATAAATAAGGCTCAAAGGGATAACAAAGGATAAAGTGTTTAGATAGCAGAACAAAATGCCTTCGTCATTCCAAATCTTCAAGAATATGCCAAGTACAAACAAATATAAATTAACCAAAGAAAATCATACATAGTATCTCTTGACCGCATCGGAGTTGATGGCCATTTCTACACACTTGTTTTCTATATCTGTTAAATATAAAGCGCCATATGACAACACTCTAGTTATGATGTATGGCCCCTGCCAGTTCGAGGCGAACTTGCCTTTGGCTTCAGCCTGATGAGGAAGAATGTGTTTCAATAGTAACTGACCCACTTCAAACTTTCGTGGACGCACATTCTTATTGTATGCTCTTGCCATTCTTTGTTGAGACAATTGGCCATGACACACTGCTGCCAATCTTTTCTCGTCGATCAAACTCAATTGTTCCAAGAAGGTTTTGACACACTCATCATCATCGATCTCAGCCTCCGCAACAATTCGAAGGGATGGAATTTCCACTTCCGTGGGTATCACTACTTCGGTGCCATACACCAACAAATAAGGAGTCGCCCCTACTGAAGTACGGACAGTAGTGCGATAACCCAACAATGCAAACGGCAGCTTCTCATGCCATTGCCTGGACCCTTCCACCATTTTCCGAAGTATCTTCTTTATGTTCTTGTTGGCTTCCTCAACTGCTCCATTTACCTTAGGGCGATATGGGGTGGAATTGCGATATGTAATCTTAAACTGTTGACACACCTCTTTCATCAGATGACTATTGAGATTAGCCCCATTGTCTGTAATGATCACCTTTGGTATCCCAAACCGGCAAATGATATTTGAGTGCACAAAATCAACCACCGCCTTCTTGGTTACCGAAATGAATGTTTTTGCCTCTACCCACTTGGTGAAATAGTCTATGGCCACCAGAATGAACTTGTGCTCGTTTGATGCTGATGGCTTAATTGGCCTAATGACATTCATGCCCCATGCAACAAAAGGCCACGCAGACATCGTGTGTAATTCAGATGGTGGAGAATGAATCAAATCTCTATGCACTTGGCGCTGATGATATTTACGCACGAAACTGATACAATCTCGCTCCATAGTGAGCCAATAATAACATGCTCGGAGAATCTTCTTTGCCAACATGTACCCGCCATGTGCAGTCCATAGACTCTAGAATGTACTTCGGTCATAATAGCTGTAGCCTGCCTAGCATCTATGCATCTCAGCAGCCCAAGGTCTGGAGTCCTTTTGTACAGAACCCCTCCGCTGAAGAAAAACCCGCTTGCCAACCGCCTAATTGTTCTCTTTTGATGACATGTGGCTTGTACTGGATACACCCCCATCCTGATGTACTCCCTAATATCGTGAAACCAAGGCTCCTCATCGAGCTCTTCTTCTACCACGTTAAAATAAGCATGCTGGTCGTGGACCTGGATATGCAAAGTGTCTACATAAGCCTTATCTAGATGATGTAACATTGACGCCAGAGTAGCCAAAGCATCACCGACATCATTATGAATCCTCGAAATATGCCTGAACTCTATTGATTGGAAACGTTGACAAAGATCATGCAAACATTGTCGGTACAGTATGAGTTTTAAATCCCGTGTTTCCTATTCTCCCTGAATCTGGTGCACCAGAAGGTTCGAGTCTCCCAGGACCAAAACTTCCTGGACACCCATATCCACAGCCATCCTCAAACCCAAAATGCATGCCTCGTACTCAGCCATATTGTTAGTACAGTAGAACCGAAGTTGACCCGTAACAGGGTAGTGATGCCCTGTTTCAGAAACAAGTACCACTCCTATCCCAACGCCTTTCATGTTAGCGGCCCCATCAAAGAAAAGTTTCCATCCTGGCCTTTCACTCTGTTCCAACTCCTCAATATGCATTACCTCTTTATCAGGGAAATACGTCTTCAAAGGTTCGTATTCTTCATCCATAGGATTCTTATCCAAATGGTCCGCCAATGCTTATGCTTTTATCACAGTCCGGGTCACGTAGACAATGCCAAATTCTGTGAGCAAGATCTGCCACTTTGCGAGCCTTCCCGTGGGCATAGGCTTCTGAAAGATATACTTCAATGGGTCCAAGCGAGAGATGATGTAAGTAGTATAAGATGACAAATATTGTTTCAATTTCTGGGCTACCCAAGTTAGGGCGCAACACGTCCTCTCAAGATGAGTGTACTTAACCTCGTAAGATGTGAACTTCTTGCTGAGATAATAGATGGCATGCTCCTTCCTGCCAGTGATGTCATGTTGTCCCAACACACATCCAAATGAATTGTCCAAGACCGTCAAATACAGAATCAAAGGTCTCTCTGGTTCTGGCGGGACCAACACAGGTGGGTTTGACAAGGACCCCTTTATCTTATCAAATGCTTCCTGACATTCATCTGTCCACTTAACCGCAGTATCTTTCTTTAACAGTTTGAAGATGGGCTCACAAGTTGTTGTGAGCTGAGCAATAAACCTGTTGATGTAATTCAATCTCCCCAATAGACTCATCACCTCAGTCTTGTTCTTTGGGGGTGGCAACTCCTGGATAGCTTTGATCTTTGACGGGTCTAATTCAATACCTCGGCGGCTAACTATAAATCCCAACAACTTTCCAGACGGGACACCGAATGCGCATTTTGCAGGACTGAGTTTGAGATTGTACCTGCGAAGCCTATGGAAGAACTTTCTCAGATCTCTGACATGGTCAGACTGCTTTCTAGACTTTACAATCACATTATCCACATAAACCTCGATCTCCCTGTATATCATGTCGTGGAATATGGTCGTCATTGCCCTCATGTAGGTTGCCCCAGCATTTTTCAGACCGAACGGTATGACCCGATAACAGTACGTTCCCCATGGCATAATGAATGTCGTCTTTTCTACGTCCTCCTCATCCATTAAGATCTGATGGTATCCCGCATAACAATCCACAAAAGAACCAATCTCGTGTTTGGCACAATTATCGATTAATATATGGATGTTCGGCAAGGGGAAGTTATCCTTGGGACTTGCCTTGTTGAGATCTCGATAATCAACACACACCCTAGTCTTGCCATCCTTCTTCGGCATAGGTACACCATTGGCTAACCAGGTGGTATACCGGGTGACCCGAATAACCTTGGCCTCAAACTGTTTGGTGACCTCTTCCTTAATCTTCACACTCATATCAGTTTTAAATTTCCTCAGTTTCTACTTGACAGGGGGAAATACCGGGTCAGTGGGCAATTTGTGAACCACCAAGCCAGTGCTTAGACCCGGCATGTCGTCATAGGACCATGCAAAAACATCTTTATACTCGAACAGTGCTTTAATTATCTCTTCTCTAAGTTGTGGTTCAAGATGGACGCTTACTTTAGTTTCTCGGACATTATCTTGGTCCCCTAAATTGATTGCTTCTGTATCTCTCAGGTTAGGCTTGGGTTTTTCTTCAAAATGGCTTAATTCTTTACTAATCTCTTCAAAGGCTTCATCTTCGTTATATTCCTATTCAACATCACATTCTATTTCTTGAATTACTATTACAGAATTAGATTGGCTTTTAAGACTAGGCCGGAGATTTCTCATGCATGTCATATTATTGAAGCCAGCATAAAAAGAACTGTACAAGGAAGAAAAGAAAAACAAAAATAAAACTATCAGAAAGGAAGACAAGGGAAATTGCATTTCATTGAAATTAAAGATAACAAGGTTTATACATCCAAATGGATGGAACATAGAATCTGAATTACAACCCTGGAATAATCCAGATAAACTGAAAGAAAATCAAAGCAAACTACCAAAACTTCTTCCTGGTGGGGAGAGGAGTAGCTTCCCAATTGTTAATCTTTGCACTAGGCCCAACAAGTTGCACATCAGCCTTGCTAGAACTCTCTCCTATTTTCACCATGTTCACTTCGTCGAATATCCTCTCGAACTTTTCCATCAAATCTCCATCCATATCAACCACCGAACTGGGAACTGTCGTCACTGGGCGCTTTCTGGTACCAGGCCTGACAAATGATCTGGAAAGACACGGGACTGGCTTTGGAAGGGCCCATGCTCTCTGTTTCATTTTTCTGGCTCTTCTCACGTCTACGACTGTGGGATTGAATCCCAGACCAAATGTATCCAAGTTTTTAGGAAGAGAAACCGGTTGTACGATACCTTGCAGAGATGCACGCAAACCCTTGCCCGGTACAAAATCATTTTTCAACATTTCAACGGCTACCATGACTGATGCAGCAGCTACCCTCGGAGTTGGAACGCACATCCCTTATGGAATTCTCTATACCGATACTGTGTCAAAAACCTGATAAACCCATGGACCCTTGTCATCTTCAAACTCTATGAACGGAACAATGGCATCACTGGGAACACACAGATTATCTTTGTCGTGCACCAGAATTTCCTGCCTATCCCATTAAAACTTGACCATTTGATGCAGAGTAGATGGAACCACTTTAGCAGCATGAATCCAGGGTCGACCTAACAGCAGATTATAGGAAACAGCCACATCGAGCACCTGGAATTCCATAGTAAATTCAACTGGCCCTATTGTAAGCTCAAGCACTATGTCCCCGACTGAATCTTTCCCTCCACCGTCAAATCCCCGAACACAGATATTGTTCTTGTGAACTCTTTCGTCATCCACCTTCAACTTGTTCAAAGTGGAGAGGGGGCAAATGTTCGCGCTGGAACCATTGTCGACTAGAACTTGGCTGACCACAAAATCTTCGCATTTCACCATCAAATACAGGGGCCTGTTATGCTCAGTGCCCTCCACGAGCAACTCATTGTCGGAGAAGGTAACCCTGTTCACCTCAAATATCTTGTTAGCTATCTTTTCCAAGTGGTTTACTGAGATTTTGTCAGGAACGCGGGCCTCATTCAAGATCTTCATCAAAGCCCGACGGTGCTCGTCTGAATGGATCAATAATGACATTAGCGAGATCTGAGTCGGTGTCTTCCTTAACTGCTATACAATGGAATAGTCCTGCACTTTCATCTTTCTTAGAAATTCCTCTTCTTCTTCCTTAGTCACAACTTTCTTTACCAACACTAGATTATCTTTGGAGGTCTTAGCTTTTCTCAACTCTTCGAGGGCAAAGCATCTCCCCGATCGAGTCAAACCATGGGTCTCACACACTTCTTCTTTAACCTCTTTCCCCTTGTAAGTCACTGTCACTAGTTCATAATTCCATGGGACTGCCTTGCTATTGACTATCGGTAATTGAGTTACCGTTTGATAATGACAGGATCTGTGCGGGCACCCTTCACAATTACCACATACTTGTTTGTCACTCCTGGAACAACCACTTTTGCTCTTTCATGTTTTCCTGCAACATCACTTGAGGACCCCTTCTTGACCCCCACAGATGGTTCATTATTTGCCACGTTCAACTTGATCACAGACTTCTCACTTGTTGACTTTTCAAACGGTTTGGCTTCACTAGCCCGAATCATCATGACAGTTTGTGAAGGCTTCTTAGGCTCCCCTCCCTTATACACTATCTCAATCATATTTGTCTCATGATGCGCCGGCAACGGGTTCTGGTTGATATTGGGTGCCTTTGGGGCTTGGACCTCAATCCGATTAGTATCAATGAGCTCTTGAATAGCTATTTTCAATTTCCAGCATTTCTCTGTATCATGACTCGGGGCCCCCGAACAATACTCACAACTCACTGAGCGGTCAAGATTTTTGGGAGGGGGATTTGGCAGTTTAGCCTCGATCGGATTCACCATACCCAACTGTCTCAATCTGTGGAATAGACTAGTATATGATTCTCCCAATGGAGTGAAAGTCTTCTACTTCTGCAACCTCTCATTCTTAAAGGCTTGATTTGGTAGAAAACCTGTTCCAGGGGGGATTTCTATAGGCTCTTGGGGGTGGATAGGTATTTTGTGGATCTGGGTATGGATTTTGTGGAGCTGGCGCATGCCATTGTGCGTGAGTAGGAGGTTGGGTATAGGTTTGTGCGTGATGGACGGAAAATGGGGATCTGGCGGTGGGTAGTAGTGTGGTGGTGGGCTATATGGAGTGTGGGGGTAAGTTTGATGATAGGGTCGAGGCTGGTTGTAGTAACGTGAAGGGCCCCTGGACCCGACCCAAGCTCCCGACTCAATTGTTGCAACGTCCTCCTTCTTATTCTTCCCGAGTACACCCCTAGTACCGTTTTGAATGGCCTGGGTAATTGCTTTAATTGTGGAATAACTCATGATATTGTTGGACTTGAGTCCCTCCTCAACCATGCCTCCCATTTTTACCACCTCATTAAAGGACTTGCCTATTGCTGACACCAAGTGACCAAAATAGGTAGGCTCCAATGCTTGCAAGAAATAATCAACCATTTCACTTTCTTTCATTGGGGGGTCAACCCTCGCGGCTTGTTCCCTCCAACAGAATCCATACTCTATAAAACTCTCATCGGGCATCTTCTCGATCTTCGTTAATGACAGACGGTCTGGGATAATTTTAAGATTGTACAGAAAATGGCAGGCGAAGGCTTGGGCCAAGTCATCCCATGTGTACCACCTGTTGTGATCTTGTTTGGTATACTATTCCAATGCCGATCCGCTCAGACTTTGGCTGAAATATGCCATCAGTAATTCAGCTCTTCCGCCTGCTCCCCTCATCTTGCTACAAAATCCTCTTAAGTATGATACTGGGTCACCATGACCGTCATACAAATCAAACTTAGGCATCTTGAACCCCGCTGGTAACTGAACATCTAGGAACAGACATAAATCCTTATAGGCCACACTTACTTGACCTTCCAACCCCCGCATATCTCTGAACGATTGTTCCAAGCTTTTGACCTTTCTGATCATCTCCTCATGTTCGGGATTTTTGGGTGGCTACTCGGTCTCTGTCGGGAGATCAAGATGAGGGGTGTAAGAATATGGTTCCGGAACCTTGAAGGTGGGTTCAGGGGGATAATACTGGTTATCATGAGTCTGGAATAGAGGTTCACTAGAAGATCGGTGTAATGCAGCAGGTGGAGGTGCCACAAAAACAGGTGTGATTAGTAGAGGAGGGTGCGGGACTTGTCTAGGTAGAGGAGCTTGTGATGTATGGGAAGTGGTATCGTGGCATTGTTGGTAGAAGGGAAAGGCCAAAGATGAGTTCACAGTAGGAGGTTCCTGAGGTTGAGCCAATGGTGGGATATAAGCAGGGTTGGCAGGATAAACTGGTGGTGGAGGCCCCTTTGCCCAGGCTTGGTACATTTCAGCCATTTGCTGCTTTAACTTATACATCTCTTCCTTCATCGCATTAACATCTAATTCTTCCACCTCTTTTGACAGGTCGATAATACTTGCCTCCAATTCTTGGTTGGCCATGTTCCGCGTGTCTTTTGATCGGGTGTTGTATGAGTGAGTAGCCAGAATGCCAATCAACTAACCACCTGCCTGAACTCAATATATTAACAACAACCTTGTTAGTGATTAGGGCTTTAACAAATTGGTAACCGCATATTTTGGGGAATGAATGCACCTAAGCAGTTAACCGTTTCTATTATGCATTTGATCGGTTGCTTGCGTCATCCCGGCTTTTTCTTCCTTCTTTTTCCTTTTCTTTTTTCATTCTGGCCTTTGCTTTTCTTTTTTTTTATCCTGTCATTTCCCTCTTGTTTTGCCATTGTTTCTTTCTCTTATTTTCTCTCTTTTCTTTTCTTTTTTTCTCTTGTTTTTTCCACTTTTTTTTTTTTCTTTTTCTTTTTTTTTCTTTTGGTTATGGTCGAATCCTATGGAGATTGCCTACGTATCATGACCCCACATAAATCAGACCGAGCGTAGTTCTGGGAGATAAGTGTGAAAGTGAATAATAAAACATTTTTGGGATTTTCAATTTTTCATAAAAGCAAATGCTTTGATTACAAAGACTCAAAACTAACAGACTCCAAGAGAAACTAACAGACGTTGATGAAAAGACGAAATACAGACTCCAGAAATAAACTATCATACTCCAACAAAAGAAAATACAGACTCGAAAACAATTGGCAGACTCCAGCAGAAAGAAAATATGGACTCAACACAACTGACAGACTCTAACGGACCGAAGATTTTAAGGTTGTGCTCGCTAACCGGCTAAAAATTTGATAAGGACCGAAGGCGGCTGTTCTTGCAACAACAGCCTTCCAACGTCCTTTTGGGGACATTCGGCTATTTTTGACAAGAATGGCATCACCTTACTTATTTATTATTTAAATAAGATAAGATTTTTGTTCTTTTTGGCTAATTTTCAAAAGGAAAGTTAGACCTGGTGGAGGTTGCCTACGTATCCCACATCCGGTGAGAATCAAACTGGCGTAGTTCGGGCAATTTTTTTTTTTAAAAAAAACAACTTCTTTTTTATTCTTTTCCAAAAACACCAAAATTTTCCTTCCTTCTTTTTCTTTCTTTAAAAACCACAAAATTTCTCTTTCTTTTTTTTCAAAATTTCGGCAGAGTTCTGGTATGTTTTGGGACATTGGTTTTTCAAAACAGGCACTTATATCTCTCAACCATCTCATTAACCTTTCTAAATTTCCTCATAAGCCAGTCAACATGCAAATCCGAAGCAAATGAATGCACAAATAGCAAGTAAGATGCATCATAATGGTCTTTATGTTTCGGGTGCACCTGTCCTAGACAGACCCAACCCCTGTGTTGAGTCTCCAAAGTTAAATGCACATGATGAAAATAAACGTGCCTACTAGAGATCCGGCATGAGACTGAGTTATTCTTGGTTCAAAAACCTGGGTATATGTTCTAGACTGTGTACTCGAGCGGACAACTCGAGCCGAGGAGGGGGCTACGTACCGGGAACCAAAAGGCCATCCGGCTTAGTAACTTGTCCGAGCCTCTTTCTTATTTCAAGGTATGACACTAACAGAATAGGGAGTCTCGACCAGCGAGCACATCCCCGAAGATGAGAAGAGAAGGGTTTCGTAGCAGTTTATATACAGTTCCAGATAATATCAAAGAAGTAAAAAGCAGCACTTAGACCATTAGGCCCAAACATGTGAATAAAATCAGATAATAAATAAAGCCAAATACAACAATTATTGTAAGCTCGAATTCTGAACCCTGAACCAGAGATTCTGGGTTTTGATTCCCAGCAGAGTCGCCAGAGCTATCACACCTGCTTTTTTAATACACCCTCGTAAAGGGATATATAAGGGAGTTTTTTCCAGTTAAAGTACAATCGAAACGGGATTTATTATTAAAAGATTCAGAGTCGCCACTTGGGAGATTTATGGTGTCCCAGTCACTGGTTGAATCCCGAATCAAGGAAAAGCTTTACTCTGTTTAATAGTCCGCGAACCAAAAATCCGGGTAAAGAATTCTGTTAACCCGGGAGAAGGTGTTAGGCATTCCCGAGTTCCGTGGTTCTAGCACGGTCGCTCAACTACTGTAAATAGCTTATTATTTGATTTTAAACACATTTTAGCCTATGGTTCAATTTTAACCTTATAACCGCTTTAATTATTTTTGAGGAAAATTGCAACATTGTTAAAACACGTCTTGAACCACGTCACATAAATGCACCCGCGGTCTTCGACATATTTTGACATTGTTGAGATTTGGATTTGGGTCACATAAATGTGCACCCGAATTTAGGAAGATAATATTATTAAATGACGTGCCTAAAACAGCTATGTGTTTGCAACTTTGCGAGGGGCATGAAATTTTGCTAAATGGCACGCCTCGAATTCTAAGGATCAAAACGACGTCAATTGAAACGAAGTCCACGCAATTGTCATTTTATTTGATACGACTCACCTCATAATTAAATACTAATCAGTTCAAGCGATAAATGAACTTGAGAATTCTAGCTAAAAAAAACTTTGGGTCGAAATCCTACACACATGTGCCTTCAGATTTGGGCCCAAACGTGAACCCAATTTCTTAAGTGAGATGACTGTCCAAGGTCATACCCCAGGCGGACTCAGCTGCCCTTGACTTTCGTCAACTGGGCCAGTATCAGGCCCCTAATCTCAGAGTCGACGTTTAAGCCCAAGTCGGCTGGCTACAAATCACTCAAAATTATAAGCAGGGCGAGATCGGACTAACAATTATTTCTGAACCTTAACTAATCAACACAAATTAACTAACTAAATGTCAATTTCTATTTTTACATGTATTAAACAAATCCGCTTATAAAGGGAAACATCCAGTGAACCAAACGAGCAAGCTACTAGGCTCAAGAAGCATGCCCAAGTAGCGGCAGCAGGCCTTTTCTTTGCAAAGGACTTCATTATCCAAGGCTCAATGAGCTCAAAACCTTTAAAGAACAAGGCTGAAGATCCCAGACTCAATATCGAGTCTACGATAAAGCAAAATAATCACAATTACAAGTAAAACACAAATTGATAAGTCTCATCACTAACCAATAACTAGTATACCCAGAAGCTTTGAATATTGTTAACAGTACATGTCCGGAAGTAACTTGTAAAGAAAAAGAAAACTGACCACAACCCAGAACCCATTCAATTAGCTATTTCATGAATCTGAATGTTGTTTAAGCATGACACGTATGCCATGACATTTTATATGAATCATACAGCCAAAGATAGCTCTAATACAGTCCTTTTACTTAAATACATAAGAGGATGTAGGATCCAACTTCTGACTCATTTAGCACACACTACATCAGGTCCAAAATGTTCTGCATCAACTAGATTCAAACAGGACCATATTTAAATCCTAAAGTAAACATGTAACATTTATAGCATGGTCGACTATACATGAGAGAACTTAACTATGAGAAGCATGAAGCAGAAGAGATTCATATACAAAAGAAATAAAGCTAAGCTACGAATCAGTAACTTAAAAATTAAACTTCATCATTCTATTTCCATTTCAATCTTCAATTTGAGTATCACATTGTATGAGTCTCAAGAACATGTACCTGGAATTTGAAAGGAAAAAAGAGGTGAGGAAACAATGGGCATTAGCAAAAGCAAAAACCCAGCAATATCAATGAAACACTAAGCCCCACCACATATCAAAACCAACTTTTGAAATCCCAAAATCAAGCCATCTCCAAACCAGATGTAAGATATGAAGTTTTTCAAAGATTCTAACTGATGGGAAAACTAAAAAAATCCAAGCTGAAACAGAATTTTGATCAGTTTTTCATCAAGGAAAAAGGCTGGAAATCAGTGCAGTTTTTTGAGTTTTTAGCTGTTTGGTTTCTTTTCAAAAAAAAATCTTGGGTCTCTCTTTCTTGCCCTTGAAAGGCCAGAATGATATGCCTTTATAGGCAAGGCCGTAGGGCAACCATCAGATTTCAATTCTTTTAATTTGTCATTTTCTCATTTTTGTTTTTGCTACTTAGTCCCTCATTTAGTGACTTGTCTGCCAAGTAAGGCTCTTTTTCAGCTTCTAGGAAGCTTCCTAGGCAGTTACCAATAGATTCCCTATTTCCCCAAATTACCCCCTTAGAGCCCTTTTTTGCTGCAGCATACCACATGGGTCAAGTTGATCCAAGGCTCAACCCCAAGCCTAGGCTTGTGACCCGAACTGACTTTCCTCTCCTTTGGGCTTTCAAATTAACAGAAAGCCAACCCAATTCAGCAATGCACAATAAACCTAACCCAAAATTCGAACCAACAGGGGTTGCAAACCAACCTAATTAAAGACAGTCGAGCAATTTCAGAACATGCAATCTAAGCTACGAGTGATGATTTTCCTTTCTTTTTTTTTTGGCAATCCATTAGGCAAGCGCCTAGGGCTAGTTTTTTATTAATAAAAGAAAAGAAAAATACAACAATTAGGAAAAGTACAAATAAGGGGGACAATAGCACCGGTATTGTTACCCATATGCCTTGGTTATATAATCACTCCTCTGCGCCTCACATTGCCTTATGATGACAGCCTCATGTAGAGGATTCATGGTGTAGCTGCCGGCAAAGTCTCACGAGGGCATATAATCTCATAGCCGTGTGGATATTTTTCCAAAGGCATAGGACCAAGGCAACACTAACCAGGCTAAACCTTACCTTACTAATCCTATTGCGGCAAAGAAAAGGCCTCACCTACTAACAAGCATGTAAAAAATAAGAACTAGAGAATACCAAATATTCAATGATCATCACAGAGTTTATAACATACTCTGTGATGATATTACAAATGATAATACTTATATAATGATAAAATAGAATGTAGTAGGAATTAAAATCTTGTCCATTCTTTTCCAAACTTGTAAAATCTTCAATTTGTAATTCTTTGTTGTTTTCCTCACCCGTGTTCAAAATGTATTCAAAAATCATCATTTCTTTTTTGAACGGTTGGACCTCGTTGAGGTAGTTGGGGCAGCCTGCTTTTGTTTGGCAAATCTCATTGGAGGTCGCCTAACATTTAAAAAATCACTAACCTTGTCGTCCCAACTATTTTTCCTTGTATAAGTCTTCTTACCTTTGCTGCTATGCATTGGTGATAAATCACCTTGTTTTACTGCATGTGCATGACATTCTTGCAACATTTCATCTTCCTCTCCTTCTTCATAAATGTCCCTTCCAAAGTTTACTGTATTTGGCAAGTTTTGGGTAATATTTTGAGTCAACAGTACATTTGCATCTTGTGCCTTTGTTATGACTGTCTTGTCTTGATGTTGTTGAACCCTTTGCACATTATTTCTAACCTTGCTCGGTTGTACAGTGCTGCAAACTTGAGATGGAGTTAACAAATTAAGAGGCTTAGAAATTACCAATGCGTCCAGAAGCTTTCTATCCTCCAAAGATATAGTTGGAGTGGTTGTAACAATTTGTTGAAGTTCTTGCGCAAATTGAATTTGCTGCTCAGCTGTTGCATTCAACTGTTGCTGCTGTTGTCCAGTCTGATTTATTACTGGAAGAGTACCAGTTGTACTGCTCGACATGGTCTGCTGCTGCCCAGGCGGATTAGCTGTTGTAAATTCTTGCAACCTTGTTCCATTTATCTTTTGTTGCTGCCTAGACTTAGGGATAAAATCAGGAGCTTTAGGATCAAGCTTATTTCCTGATCCTAACTTAGAAGAACTTCCAATATTAGGAAAGGATGGTGCTCCTACTGATAACATCTCATCATCTCCACTACACCTCTCACTTTCATCAGAAGAATCCTCCGCAAAATCAACACCCAAATCTTCTTCATCATCATACTTAGATTGATCATCCCATAACTTAGATTTAATTGACATTGCCCTCACATTTTATTTAGTTAACTCATTGTTGTTTCCTGTGGACAACACCAACTGTCCCTGATCACCACCATGTTTGCCACAAGAGTCCAACGATTGTGATGGTACTTCAAAGATGAAAGTGTTCAATGTAACCCATGGTTGTTTAACCATATTAGTGTTTAGCATCATCTCGTTCTGTGCATGTTTGATTATTTTTTCCACCTGTGGACTGGAGAACTGCAAGGCCGGAGCATTGGAGCTATGTGCATGATTGCCCTTTAGCTCCCTCGCAACTGGCACAAAATCCAAAGGAAAACCAGAATTTTGCTGATTTTTTGTACTGGCTAGAGACCTCTGTTGCATAATTTTTAAATCTGCATTTAGCTCCTTATGCTGAAGATCTTGCTTACCATGTTCATGTGCACAAACCAAGGCGTTAAAAGAGTTAGAAACCTTAAACTCTGCTGCTGCCTCCAGATTTTTATGGTCTAAATATCCTTTTCTGCTAGGTGATCGATGCACTACAGACCAGCCCTTAGCAGGTGATTGTTGCCCATGTTGAGATCCTGCTTCTAACATATTAGTAGAGTTGTTGTTAGCAGATATTCCACCAACTTCACCAGTATCTCGTTTGCCACGAATTCCAGTTACACCATCTCCTTTCTCAAGTTCCTGTCCATTCCTGTTAGCATTACTATGATGAGAGGTTACTTTAGTAACCTGTTTATCCTTGGATTTTCTTTGGTCATTAGGAGATTGCCCAAAACCTTCAACGCCTAATTCAATATCTCTAGCAGCCTCAAAACTAACTGCTTGCACAACTGACTCAAACTTGGTCGTTGTAGCAAATTCTTCACCTACAATTGCTCATTTCTCCGCTGGTTCAAAAAGTGCTACAGCTCGATCCCCAATTGTTTTCGAAGCAGTAGTAGCCATCATACCTGTTGCAGTAACCAAATCATGCTGCTCTACAACACCTTCACGTGCCCTACTTCCCTCACCAATAGTACCATTAGCCATGCTTGCCAAGCTGAGTAATTTCTCCTCATTCTCACCAGCACCTTTGTCAATGTTATCCTTCCCCATGCTATTTCGATCGCTAATAGCATCCTTTGAGACTGGTCGTAAATTACTCTGCCCTACTACAGCTTCATGATGACAAGCGTTAGCAAGAGCTGTATCAATAGGAACCAAAGCAGCAGTAGATATAGCTGTTACATGTGTTGTCTTGATCAAATTTTCAGCGTGTTCATGAGCCCTTTGAGGAGCTCTTAACACCTTTGTAGCATCTATATGGTTAATGTGATCTCCAAGATTTAGATCACCATCATTTAAGTCCCTCCTCTCATTCAAAAACTGACGCAAATCTCCCTTGTATTTCGCACCACCAATTTGTTCTTGACGAGGCTGCTCTTCATCAATCTGAGCATCCTCATCACGATTTTTTTTCTGAAGTCTCCGACACATAGTTTCATCATGGCCTTGATGCTTACAAAAATTACAATACAATGGTAAATTATCGTAAACGATTTCTTGAAAAACCTCCAGTACTTTTCCAGAAATTATATCCACACTTTGCAACCTTACGCGATTAGGATGTTTGTCAAGCAAGTCTAATATCACCTTCACCCTAGCAGTTCTAGGTCTGGACTTAGTTTGTGTTGCCTTATCAATGGCAATTGGTTTTCCTACAGCAGATGCTATAGACAACAATGAAGGCATCGCAAACAAATCTGGTGACAGATTCGGCAACGATATCCAAACCACTGCTTTTGTTGTTTCCTCCTTTGGGTTATAACCAATCGTCCATGGAAATACACGATATTGAAGCTGAACACCCTTATACAGCAGATAATTAACAGAGCGAGCTAAAGCACTTACATAATCATCATAACGATCAAACCTTAGCAGTAATTGTCTTGGTGCGAGTAAACCGATGATACATCGACCTTTAACACCTAAGTGTTTGGGCAGTAAATCTCGTTGCTCATTGAGTTCTGGTGCTCCTGGAGATACTTTCATCACTACTGATTGATGCAAGCCTTCCTCCACAGCAAACTGTTGTCGTTCTTCTAAGGAAAACATTACAGTTGGCTCTCCATTAATGAACTGGACTGGTTTGAGTTTTGGAGTTGTGCGAGGTATGGGGTCTATTTTTGTTGCAATTTGCTGAGCATATGTGGGTTTTATTGGTGGCTCTCCCACAGCCAAAGGCTGGGGAGAGACGACAGCATCCATGGCTGCTCAAAACGTCACCATATCATTGACGTGAAGAACTAAAAATAACAACAAAATCTGGAAAATTCTGCTTGCTACAGTAAATCGCGAAATAGAATTTAAGATCTAGAAAAATAGGTTATGAATTTGAGGATGAAACCAGTTGGGGATTGTTCTCTAAGAGAAGGGGGTTCTTTTAAGACCAATCTTGTGATATTACCTTGCCGGATGCCGGAGTTATGGCCCGGTGAATAGTGACGGAATTACTATTCACCTTCTTCCTAGAGAGGAGGAGGAGGATATCATGCATCACTTACTTTGGTCTCTAAACCTTGGTTGACGCTCTCAGCAAAGTTTCCTTAAGCCAACATGCTAGATTGACATTAAAACTAAACTACTAATTATCAAAAAATTTCATAGCCTAGAATAAAAATCAAATAAGGACAGAAGGATACCGATTAAGAGAAAGAAAACTAAAGGGATGGAAAAGAACCAAATGCACAAACACATGTCGAACAAACTACCTGAAAGAACCAGGAAGAGACGAAGCAGAAAGACGAACAAAAATGCAAAGAAAGAAAAAGAAATTACCAGTTTAGACTTGAAATCGATGGGTAATTTCTGATTTAGTCTTGAAATGGTATAAATCGTCTATTCTTTGTCAAGAACAGAAGAAGAACATCACTTCAAGACGAACCAGGCTTGGAACAAACGGGGAGCTTGGAGAGGTGACCTTGCATGAGGGAATCCGACTTCGACCTTTAGAACTTCAAACCCTAGATATACAATTCGAGAGGCTTTGGAGGGAATTCAAAAGAACTGGATGGGGATTTGAGATGAGGGGAATGAGGTGGTTATAGGGTGTGATTTTGGGACCAATTGGATGAGTTAGGGTTTGGGTTGTTCTCTTCAATTCAAAATTCGAGAGGTTGGGTTGGGATTCGAGGGAGGGGGTTTGGAGATTTGGAAAGAGGAGAAGGAGAGGAATCTATGGTGTAAAAATGGGGTCGATTGGCGCAACGCCGCCGGCGGAGACGATTTCCGGTAGGTAGCTCACGGCGGAGGCGGTGAGGGTTCTCTGAGGGTGTGTGGAGACGACGAGAGGGGGTAGGGGGTCTGGATTCAGACCGTTAAATATTTATGAAGCTTCAGCTCTGAGCCGTTTGATCAAGGGGAGATCAACAGCTTAGATTCCACAATCCAAAACGGTGTCGTTTGATTTATTGACTGGCTGGACCAGGTATTGTGGCGGATCTGGGCTGCAATTGGGTGGGTATGGGGTATTTGGTTTGGGCTTAGGAAATTAGGTTTAAAGGAAGCCCAATTATCTGATTTCTTCAATTCCTTTTTCCCTTTTCTTTTTCAATTCATCTTTCTTCAAAATTCTTTTCTTTTCTCTCTTTTTTTTCAAAATTAAAATTAAAACCTAAATTAAATCCTAAAACTAAATTAATCTATCAAAAATACTAATTGATTTTAAATAATAATTAACACAACCAATTAAAAACCAAATTTAAATAAAACTACCTAATTTACCAATTAATCTAAGAAATATAAAATTAAATCCTAAATGCAAATGCAATATATTTTTTGTATATTTTTTCATGAATTAAATAAACGGTGCACAGACAAATGCAAACAATTAAGAAAATTCCACAAAAATTTCCAAAAATGGTAAATGATTAAATGAAAAATCTATTTCTTTTGGATTCTGTAGGAGTAATTCATATAGGGCAAAAATCACGTGCTCACATGTGCTATGGGTGAATCACTCGTATTTGGCTATGTTGTACCTATGAATTAAGCTTCGAAGTTGATTGGTTTGAGGGCCTGGTTCCCAGGTTTATTTGGGCCTAATGAAGGCTCCCTATAGTATATTTGTATTACTGTTATGTAATTCATTCATTATCTGGTCCGTAATAACATTGTAATAAATCGATTTTGTGGTATTTAGTAAAATCGAGGGGATTTCTTATTTCCTTTTGTTAAACTGGGTAGAAATCCTGCCTATAGGGATTCATATATGCTATTAATTCTGCTCATTTGTCAAAACTGTTAAGTTCTGCAATGTGTCTTAGAAACCCTGCCTATAGGACTTTCATTGGTGATGCCGATTCTGCTTAAACTCATATAAGTTTTATATGGTGTGTTCATTAGAAATCCTTCCTATAGGACGCATCAATATGTGTTAGCAATCATGCCTATAGGACCCCAATGTTTGATTCAATTGTTTGTTGGTAATATGTACAATTTCTGCCTTTGTGCTACTTAATAGATATCATGCCTATAGGAATTAAATCAGTTTCAAACCTAGAGATCATGCCTATAGGATTTAAGTAGGTTCAGTAATTAGAAAGCATGCCTATAGGATTACAGGGAAATACAAGGCTATGAAACATGTCTATGAAGCTAAAATCAGTGTGCATCTAGAAATCATGCCTATAGGGTTAAAACCAGTTCGACATTAGATATCATGCCTATAGGATTCTACTAATTGGTTCTGAATACAATTGCCACTGTGAATCACTTAGACAATATGCCTATAGGACTTAATAATAACTCTGGATTCTGTAAGCGTGATGCATTACTGTCTGAAGTACCTAGACGATATTCATTAAAATCAGTAGGCAAATAATAGGTCCTAATATTCACCTTAATGAAACTGATTATGTATATTGTTGTTGGCTTGTCTTCCCACATAGATATCCCATCTATAGGATTCTGCGATTAATAAAACCTGCTAATCAATTGCGTGCATTTGCTGTTTATTTGTGGAGGTTAACATGAGCCCGTATTTGCTCTTTATCTGAAAGTCCTAATTGTTTTTCTTGTCATCTAGTCTTTTACATTTTGGAGCAACCTAGGCTTAGTCTAGAACTATCCTTATAGTGGTCCTAATACCTCCAGGGCCATAGGTAAGGTATGGATAGTGCACGCATAGGAATCAAGCTAGAATCAATTAGAGCGCTTTAGGTAACAACTTAAAGATAGTAATCGGGTAGCAGGAGATGATAGTATGTGCCCGCTGAATAATATGAGTAACATCCCGACTTGAGGGAGTTATGAAATATTATTTATGTTGCATGGGGTGATCTTTTAGTCTAAAAAATTTAGGACCCTCCATCCTTATTAAATAATTCTCTCGCTTCCTTAGACTAATTCATAATTGAGTTCGGCCCGGACCCACCGTTGTGGACCTCAAGGGGTACCTAACACCCTCCTCTCAAGGTAATTTTAAGCCCTTACTCGATCTCTGGCGATGCAAACTGGTATAATATGAGTTATCTGCTCTAAGTGTCCTAACACACCTTAATCCATTAGGTGGCGACTCTAACCAATTCCTTTTACCTACCCTCTCAAAGGAGTTGTCAAAATGTCAAAACCCGATTTCGCGAGAAAAAGGAGGCGCGACAGCATGGCAACTCCGCTGGGGAAAATCTTTAGGCTCTTACCATTACGAACTTGATTTGCATGAATTAGTCTCTCTCGATAAGCGTACTTTTGTTATTTTGCTATCCCTCTCTTGTTTTCCTTTTATTGCTACATGCACATTCTTTTCCTATTTCCCCTTTATATGAATTCACATGCAACTCTTCGTTTAATTCGATTACAACGTGTGTTTCCTCTTATTTTCTAATCATGTTCCCGAGTTTCAAATTTGCTATATCATGTCTCCCCCAATCCTTACCCCTTTTATTTGCTTTATTACAATTCCTTCATTTCGTGAACTAACTTCTTCCCTGTTTTTCTTTCCTTCATGTCTTTACAGTCATTCAATACTGCATTTATTTTTAAACATGTGAAAATACTTGACAATGTGTTATTTTTTGCATAATACATGCTCAACATCATATTTCACTCGTGTGTTCTAATACCATAGCTGCACTTGGTGAGTGTCAGCGCTCTTCCTAAAATCACCCTTTAAATTTAAAAAGGCTTATTTGCGGTAAAACTAGTCGATCAGCGGTGCAATTGACGGTTCCGTGCCTTTCCCTCTCAAGCTGTCCACTTGAGGGTACTAGTCTACACTTCTATAGAAACATTACTCTGATAATAATTGTACATGCATCATGATCACACCTAGCCTGGGTTAATATGGTGTCCGCATAATAACCCTCTAAGAAAAACCTCGTCCAAAGTCCACTGGGATTTCCATAATCCCAACGGGCGCAACCACGATATGTGCATTATTTGGAGAGATAAATGCCGACATGCTAATCGTTAATGTGTAAGTAGTCGATCCGAAGGGGGAAAGGGTCTAACTCTGTTTATATTTTTTGCAGAAAATGAGGCACGAAGTCCCCAGGTTCAGCATGGTCCGCAATATACCACCGGGAAAACCTTTCGCCAAGCGACAAAAATCACGTAAAAAGGGTTCTTGGAAACTTACCCTCCTTGTTGGACATCCAGCCAAAAAACATGCTGATCGAGGCTACTACTATGTTCTGGGACAAAAAGGGTTGTATTCCATTTTGGCAATATAGAAATATCCCCTTTTGGAGGAAATAGGATGATTCGCTGGATTACCATGGGATAGTCCCAGTTTACTAGTACCAGAAAATCGCACTACTAGGGTTTTTTTGAAGATGATGGGTCTGAGAAATAATGATGACTTGGCATGCCTAAAGAAGTCCTACATACCCTTCGACTTCCTCTATGAACGATACGGACATAGCAAATCTTACTGTATCTTTCATGACGAATTCTCCATCACTTCCCTGGGTTGGATTCATCGTAGAGTTTTTGTATCCATCGTCTGTTTTAATGGAGGGAATCGAGGGACAAACATATACTATTATTCCGATAATTATAGCAGAAATATACCGGGCTTTGGATCGTTGCTAGAAAGGGTTCAAACATTTTGAGGGTTGCAACTTGCTGCTGCAGATTTGGTTGTTTGAACATCTTCAGAGAGGCCAATACCACCAAGAGTTTCCACGGAGGCCGTGGAATGATCACATAGTTTTCCATCATCCGAAAAGAATGACCTTTATCCCAGACAGGTTTGCACGGCCAGAGAATGCTACAGAATGGGCACAGTTTTTCAGCAATTTGACCGAGGACAAGGTTCATTGGATGTTCGAGTAGTTCCCTACTAGCGAATTTATCATCAGATCCAAGGATGTTCCGCATCTGGTGCTAATTGGATTAAGGGGCATACATCCTTATGTTCCTATCAGGTTCATGAGACAAGCTGGTAGAAAACAAGTCATATCGCGAGTCTCTAAAATGAGTCATTACAAAGCAAATTTTCAGGATGATGTCATTCCATACAAATGTGAGGCCCAGCACATGTGGCATGTGAAGATTATCGTGGAAAAGGATACCATCAAGCTAGATCAATATCACGCAGGTCATATGTACTTCTATCCATCATGGTTAGAAGATCACGTAGCAGGAATAGTCGAGCCAGGGGTTGGTCAAGGAACCAGGGTCATAGATGAGGCTGCTGAAGCACAGGTGAAGTATGAGAGACTATGCAAAAGAGTCTGAAGCCAGGCATTTGGAACAACACAAGTTAGATATGGAGTCAATTAACGAGTGGAGGGAAATGGCTACAAAGTCAACAGAAAGGTTAGAATATTTGGAGCAGGGTCTAATGGAACTAGAAGGGAAGGGGAGGAAAAGGGTCGTAGACTGTCAGAATGCAGAAGGCAACGAAGGAGGACACCTAGCAAGGGCGTACCAACTACTGGACATGCAAGACCTGGGGAATCTAATTGACAGAGCCAAGAGGGTCAAATATTGAGAAGGTCCCTCTAGGACCAAGTAGATTAGGTTTATCTATTTTGAGTCATTTTGGAATTCGAATGTGATAAGGCAGATACCATTAGTAACTCATTTATTTGTTGTCGTATTTAGGTTCGTATTATTTATTACATTAATGAAATGAGGTATTTATCTGCATTAAATCTCTCCAAGTATACTTGTTGCTAGGCTTACCTCGGGCATCACGAGGTTCCCCAAATTAGGACACGAATTTACATTCCTACAATACCTGTTTAAATACTACAAATACTTTTTAGAATCCTTACTGACTTGTTTACCTTTTTGCATTTTTCTTTATTTTGATTATTCCCCTCCCCTAAGGTTGGTTCGCGCATACTGGCTTCGTCAACATATCACACCAGATCTAGAGGCCATCCACCTCCTCCTCCTCCAAGTAATCTGAAAAGAAAGGGAAAGGCCAAGATGGATGATATGAATGGTATCCAGAAAGAAAATGTTGCACACGTGGAAAATGTTGAAACTTCAGATGGTTGGAGTACTCCAGCCCAGAATGATTTGGTCCTACAGTTGGAACAGAAAATACTAGAATTGCAAGGGGAACTTGAGCAGGTCTGCAACTTGGCAAACCTCTCCCTCACCCTAAACGTCCCAGATCTTAACCAGCAAAATGCTCAAAACACCAAACCAACGTCCGCAAAATCCTCTTGCACCCCAGCAATACGCAACACCTCCCCAAAATCCTAATCCTCCACCAGTACCGACTCATCCTCAACACCAGCATCTCCCGACTCAATACCCACAAACCACTTACCATACTCCTCAAAATACCCCACAACCTATCCCTGATCCGCAAAATTCAACTAATGATCACCACTACACTCCAACCCCCGACACCCACCAAAATAATCCCATATACATGGAAACCTTACCCCACTCTAATCAACCAATCTAATACACTCCAGAATCCGCCGAGAAGGACCTGCTCATTAAGAATATGGCGGAGGAGCTCAAGAAGCTCACAAGCCACGTCCAGGGTGTTGAAGGAGGCAAAGGAATTGAGGGTCTGAATTACGAGGATCTATGCATTCAGCCAGATGTAGAACTGTCGGAGAGTTACAAACCTCCTAAGTTCGAGATGTTTGATGGAACGGGTGACCTGAAGGTGCATTTGAGGACATACTGTGATAAGCTCATGGGAGTTGGGAAAGATGAAAGAATTTGCATGAAATTATTCATGAGGAGTCTCACTGGAGACACCATATCTTGGTATATCAGTCAAAATCCCAAGAAGTGGGTTAATTTGGTAAGCATGGCATCGGACTTCATGGACCGATTCAGGTTTAATATAGAGAATGCATTGGATGTCTTCTACATACAGAACCTCAAAAAGAAACCAATGGAAACTTTTTGCGAGTATTCTACTCGATGGAGGTCAAAAACTGCAAAGGTCAGGCCGGCACTAGAAGAAGAGCAGATGAACAAATTCTTTGTCAGGGCCAAGGATCCACAATACTATGAAAGCTTAATGGTTATCGAAAATCAAAAATTCTCCAACATCATCAAACTCGGGGAAAGGATTGAAGAAGGGATCAAGAGTGGGATAGTAACCAATTTTGAGGCATTGCAGGCTATGAACAAAGCATTACAGTCAGGGGGTATATCAAAGAAGAAAGAAGTAGGGGCAGTGATGGTGGCCCAAGGTCCAAAATCTCCACTCACATACCAAACACCTCCACCCACATACCAACCTTCACCTCCCAGATATCCTCAATCCGCTACCACCTACCACTCTTATAACACCTAGCCAGCCTATTACCATTCACCACCAACCCATCAAAACTATCAAAAACCCAGACCCAATTTCGATCGCAGGCCGCCCAGACAATACACCCCTATTGCTGAGCCCATCGACCAGCTATATGAAAGATTGAAGGCTGCCAGATATGTCCCCCTTATTCCCGTTGTCGTTATAGAAAACTCCTCCCAATGGGTCAACCCGAACAAAACAAGTGCGTACCATTCCAGCATGAAGGGGCATACTATTAATGAATGCCGCACTCTGAAAGACAAGATTCAGACCCTGATTAATACCAAAGTCATACAAGCAAAGGAAGTTACACCCAATGTCCGCAACAATCCCCTCCCAGATCATAGGGGTGAAGCAGTAAATGTGATAGAAACTTATGAAGAATGGGATCCTGAAGGGTCAATTGGGCTTATTCGGGAAGGTGACGACTCTAAGAAACCTGCAGTCACACTCACTCCTATTGTGGTACAGATACAGCCACCGGTCAAAGTTGAAGTAGCTGCATCAGCTCTGTTTGAAATCAAAGTGACAGCACATGCGACTACACCAACTCCATTTGAAGTAGAAGTAGCGACACCCTTCACTCTGACGGTAGCATCCACACCACCCTTCAATTCCAACGCCATACCTTGGTATTATGTTGCCGAAGCTAGGAGAAAAGGAAAAGAAAAAATGGAAGAGTCTGGTGCAACACAGGGGATGACCAGAACTGGAAAAATCTATACACCCAAAAATTTGGGAGGAACAAGCAAGGAAGCTACAGCCAAACAACCCATCATTGAAACTGGTCTAGATGATCTTTGGAGGAAAGTACAGGCAAGAGAATACTCTGTCGTTAATCATTTGAACAAAACTCCCGCCTAGATATCCATTCTATCACTACTACAGAATTCTGAGACGCATAGAAATGCTCTAATGAAGGTGTTGAATGAAGTGTACGTGCCCAACAACATCACCAGTGGAGAGATGGCCAACATGGTAGGGCAAGTACTGGAAAGCCACAAGATCACCTTTCACGAAGATGAACTACCACCTAAAGGACTAAGTCACAACAGGGCACTGCATATCACAGTACAGTTTGAGGACAAATTCATAGTCAGAGTCCTAATAGATGGGGGTTCTAGCCTCAACATTTGTCCGTTGACTACTCTAAAAAGGTTGGATAAAGATTTCCATAAGATATGAGCAGGGAGTATGAATGTGAAAGCATTTGATGGGTCTCAAAGGGCCACAATTTGGGAAATTAACCTTTGTTTGCAGATGGGCCCGACTTGGTTTGATATTGAGTTTCAGGTATTCGACATATCTGCTACGTATAATCTTTTACTGGGACAGCCTTGGATACATGCTGCTGGAGCTGTGGATTCTACACTACACCAGGCCGTGAAGTTCTAATGGAACCATTAGGAGGTAATCATTCATGGTGACTGAAGTAATCCCATTTACACCAGTTAAACTATCCTGGTTGTCGAGAATAGAAGAAAGTTGGGTGGAGAGCTTATCATCGCATCGAGAGTGTCAATGCAATTGAGAAAGATAAATAGTGGAGCAGCAAAATAGAAAGCATACTGGCATTGTCAGGGTATGAACCCGGCAAAGGGCTTGGGAAGAAACTCCAGGGCATTACCAAACCAATATAGTTGAAATGTCATGGTACAACTTTTGGGCTCGGATATCTGTATACATGGAAAGTATGATGATTGGTCGCCACAATGGCGTGGTACCTATTACCCTCTTGAACAGCCAATGACGTATCTAAGTCAGACCTTTCATCAGGCCGATACAATATGGGGATCTGAAGAAGAGGAAGCTTTGGCTGGGCTAAGGAACCTGTTTCTAGAAGATGAATATATGGATAGCAAAGTGATAGTTGAGGAGGAAAAGGAAGAAGGCCTTACCATTCATACGGTGGAGAGGGGAGTTTTCTCAAGAACTGGACTGCCACACCATCAAAGATCAGACGAATCCTGGGGTAGCATAGCTACTAATGTTATTTGAAAAAACAAGTCTTTTTAAGCATTTAGTTTTGAAAATACCTTTCTTTTAGTATTTTGTTTTGGAAAATATTGTTTGAAGTCATCTAGACAATATTTTGTTTAACGTTTCAGCATTTACCAAATAATTTGATGTTTTATTATCGTTTTCTTTCATATTTTTCTTCTACAACATTACTATTTATTACCTTGATGAACCAACGACTGTGATATGTAATGAGACAACGCAACATATGGATAGTGATTCGGAAGAAGAAGATGAGATACCTGAGGAAGTTGTCAGAGAAGTTGAGAAGTTTGAGAATAAGCCTAAGTCCAACCTGGACGAAACCGAGACAATCAATTTAGGAGATTCTGAAATCACCAAAGAAACTCGCATAAGTATTCACCTGTCACCGTCAGAGAAGGAAGAATATACTCGTTTCTTGAAAGAATATGAGGATATTTTTGCGTGGTCATATGATGACATAACCGGTCTGAGCACATCCATAGTGTCTCATAAGTTGCCTACCAATCCAATGTGTCCTCCGGTGAAGCAGAAACTCAGAAAGTTTAAACCAGACATGAGCCAAAAAATCAAGGAGGAAGTCGCTAAGCAGATCAAAGCCAAAGTCCTCAGGGTAGTTGAGTACCCAACCTGGTTAGCCAACATTGTACCAGTTTCAAAGAAAGATGGAAAAGTCAGGGTGTGTATTAACTATCGGGATTTAAACATAGCAAGTCCCAAGGACGATTTTCCGCTGCCAAATATACACATTCTGATCAACAATTGCACCAAACATGAACTCCAATCCTTTGTAGATTGCTTTGCGGGTTATCACCAGATCTGGATGGATGAATAAGACACAGAGAAAATAGCTTTCATTACACCACGGGGAGTGTATTGCTATAAAATGATGTCATTCGGTCTGAAGATTGCTGGGGCGACCTATATGAAGGTCATGATGACCATCTTTCATGATATGATATACAAGGAAATAGAGGTATATGTTGACGACGTCATCATCAAATCCAAGAAAGCAACAGATCACATAGCAGACTTGAAGAAGTTCTTTGACAGGCTAAAAAAGTACAATTTAAAACTGAACCCCGCAAAATGTGCATTCGGGGTTCATGCCGGAAAATTGTTGGGGTTCATCGTCAACCACCGAGGAATCGAGTTGGACCCATCAAAGGTTAAAGATATCTAAGCGTTACCACCACTGAAGATCAAGAAGGACGTCATGAGTTTCCTGGGACGCCTCAATTACATCAGCCGCTTCATAGCATAGTCTACAGTAATATGTGAACCAATCTTCAAAATGTTGAAGAAGGATGTTGCAACCAGTTGGACCGAGGATTGTCAGAAGGCTTTTGACAAAATCAAGGAATACTTGTCCACACAGCCAGTCCTAGTCCCGTCGGAACCTGGGAGACCTTTGCTACTCTATTTGTTTGTACTAGATGGGGCTTTCAGTTGTGTTTTCGGACAACATGATGAGACAGGAAGAAAGGAGCAAGCCATATATTACTTGAGTAAGAAGTTCACACCTTATGAAGAACGATACTCTCTGCTAGAACGCACTTGTTGTGCTTTGACATGGACAGCTCAGAAATTGAGGCATTACTTCTGTGCCTATACCACATACCTCATATCAAGGATTGATCCTCTGAAGTATATCTTTCAGAAGCCTATGCCTACCGGGAAGTTGGCCAAGTGGCAAATATTGCTAAGTGAGTTCGATATCATCTATTTAACTCAGAAGGCAGTCAAAGGACAAGCGTTGGCAGACCATCTTGCTGAAAATCCTGTAGGAGGAGAATACGAACCACTAAAAATGTATTTTCCTGACGAAGAAGTGTCATTCGTAGAAGAGGACATTGTTGAAGCCTACGACGGTTGGAGAATATTTTTTGACGGAGCTGCAAACTTCAAAAGAGTGGGTATTGGAGCAGTTTTGGTGTCAGAGACAGGTCAACATTATCCGGTATCCGCAGAGCTTAGGTTTCCATGCACCAACAACATGGCAGAATATGAGGCTTGCATCATGGGGCTCAATTTGGCCATCCACATGAATATACAAGAGTTGTTGGTAATTGGTGATTTGGATCTTTTGGTGCATCAAGTTAAAGGAGAATGGGCTACGAAAAACATCAAGATACTACCATACTTGTATAGTGTCCAAGAACTGATAAAGAGGTTCGCAAAAATAGAATTCAAACATGTTCCAAGAATCCAGAACGAGTTCACAGACGCACTGGCTACTTTGTCTTCCATGATACAGCATCTGGATAAGAATTTCATCGATCCCATTCCAGTAAGGATCCATAGTCAACCAGCTTAATGGGCTCATGTTGAAGAAGAAACGGACGGAAATCCATGGTTCCACGACATCAAGGAATATTTGGCGAAAGGAGAATACCCAGAGTAAGCAAACCATACTCAGAAACACACACTGTGTAGGTTGTCCAATCATTTCTTCTAAAGCTGAGGAATTTTGTATAGGAGAACGCCTGATCTAGGACTATTAAAGTGTGTTGACGCCAAAGAAGCTTCCAAATTGCTCGAGGAAATACATATCGGGACTTGCAGTCCATATATGAACGGTTTTGCTCTAGCCAAGAAGATACTCAGAACCGGATACTTTTGGATGACTATGGAAACAGATTGCATCTGGTATGTCCAGAAATGCCACCAATGCCAGATACATGCAGATATGAAACGAGTGCCGCCGAACAAACTTAATGCAACAAGTGCACCTTGGCCTTTTGCTGCCTAGGGAATGGATATCATTGGTCCGATCGAATCCACTGCTTCAAACGGGCACAGGTTCATTTTAGTGGCCATCGATTACTTTACAAAATGGGTAGAGGCTACATTTTACAAAGTTGTAACCAAGAAAGTTGTCAGAGATTTTGTCAGGGATCGTATTGTTTGTCGATTCGGGGTTCTTGAGTCCATCATCACTGACAATGCCGCCAATCTCGACAGTGATTTGATGAAAGCCATGTGTGAAACCTTCAAAATCAAGCACAAAAACTCCACAGCTTACAGGCCTCAAATGAACGGAGTCGTGGAAGCTTCCAACAAGAACATCAAGAAGATACTAAGGAAAATGGTAGAGAATCACAAGCAATGGAACGAGAAGTTACCATTTGCCTTATTGGGATATCGTACCACAATCCACACATCAATCGGGGCAACTCCCTATTTGCTGGTTTATGGTATCGAAGTTGTCATTCCCTCCGAGGTAGAAATTCCTTCTTTAAGGATCATACAAGAAGCCGAACTCAGTGATGCAAAATGGATAAGGAGCGTCTATGAGCAATTAGCCCTCAGTTCCTTCCGAATTACCCTCAAGGTGACACTTCTCCTTGCCAGAACATCATGATACTTACCCAAAGCTCGCCACAAGAGATCCTAGTCATATACAAATCCGAAAAATTCTCAATTGCCACATATAAATCTTGAATCCATTAGAACCCTTTCAAGAGTCATTCACTCTACTCAAATCTCAATTGCACCACCCAAGGGGGTCGAACGACCTGTGCCCCATTAGCACAACAACACCCAAAGAAGTAACCCCGCCTTAACCCAACCGAGTAAATTCCTACTCCATACATACTACATCTATCACGAATAACAACTCAAATTATTCCATGATTTCCATATACCTTTAAAGTGTAATATAACTCGTATCCAGAAATTCCCTTACTCGAGTCATCCTCGATCTCAACCTCTGCAAGTCATAACTCACTCGCAAATATTCCTCAAACCAAAACCAGTACAACACATAACTATGCAATCAAATCGTTGATAGCAGACTCTCACACTTGGCTCAAAGCCATAGAACAAAACACTCCACAACTCATAATACCCATACTCTACTACTGTCATAATCCTGCACCGAAATTCAACTCAATCCTTTATAAGCTTGCATAACACAAACCATACAATACTTCAAATCATCTGTTAAGCTCGTATTCATACTCGTGATGATCAGGTCAACTATTACAATCGACCAAACTCAAATCGTACAAATATAACCCACTGATAGGAAAGAAAGCCTCCATAAAACACCATAAGGATCACACATCCGTATATTGCCCCGCAGGTGATAACCCACCTATTTAGCCTCAAAGTGACATCTCTCTATACCCTTTCATAGCCACAACGATTACGCAATCACTTAATCTTCCTATGTCTGAACTCATCAACAAGACAAGAAAATCTACTTCGTTCCACAAATGAAATAACATGAAAGAATCTCTCAAAAATCTTCATAACTCAAGACTGTATGACACATCCATAGAAATCAAGCACCCAATAGTCCTTTTAACATCCTAAGCAAACTCGTTCTCACATCCAAACCATCTAAACACATCTCTAAGTCACATCATACTCATCATGTAGCCATCCAGCCACTCATCGAGCCACAAATTCCACTCATAGTGACACTACCATACATATAAGTCCAAAAGCACGTGCTCACATAACTGAAATCCCCGTACTCAAGCTACAGTCAAAAATCGACCTCAAATCCTCCAGACTAGCCCATCATCAGCACAGAAAAATCACATCCTGCACCTCATCCATGGAATCACAAGTCGTCGATGTAACATTGATATCAAGCGCTCACATGTGCATTCGAGTGTGTGAAAGGAATTCAAAGAGTTATGCTTGAAGCTGAATCAATGTCGCATGATAAGGAAAGAAAGATGGGAAGTGTATCCTAAATACCATGTAACCTCTCAAGGAATGGTATGGACATCATCAGATCGATCCGCAAAACTCTACTAGACACTTGCTCATGGCTTGTAGAACCTATGAACCTAGAGCTTTGATACCAACTTGTCACGCCCAAAAATCCAACTAGTTGTGATGGCACCTAACCCAACCCACTAGGTAAGCCACTTAACGACTATCCAAATTAATGAGATTTATCAAGAAAAAAATGATAATACAATTGCTTTTATACAAAACTTTCCCAAGGATTGGTAGTACAAATCATGAGCTTCTAAGATTTAGAGTTTACAAAGCTAGGGTAAAATAAATACATCATCTATCCGAATTATACATAAACAGATTTTTCATAAGTCTAGAGCTACTATGAACAAGAGGCAGCTATAACCGGAATGCAGGTAAGTCTTCAATGCTAGCTCCTATCATACACAGCAACATCATCATCTAAATCTGCACGCAAGGTGTAGAAGTGTAGTATAAGTACAACTGACCCCATATACTCAATAAGTAACAAACGTAACCTTAGGTTGAAAGTAGTGACGATCTGGAACAAAGGTCGAAGTCCAACACCAATAGCTAACAACAGTTCATAACAACATAATAAAAGTGATAAAAGAAGTAACTCCGAGATATAATGCTCAGCTCATTCACAGTTCTAGAAAATAGGCATGTTTTTCAAGTATATCAGTGAAAACCTATTTCTTTTACCGAAATCACCAAAATATGAGTAAGCTTGTAAAACTGTGATTTTTTTCAAAAGCTTTCAATTGGTAAATGTTTAATTTTCAAATGGCATGAGGAAAATACATCTCTATGCCTACATATCAATATGTATGTGAAGTCATGAATGACGCAATACCATACAGCATGAAGAAAATGCATCTTTATGCATGTATGTCAAGTGTTCATGCCAAACGCAATGCAACTCAGTGATAAAACCATATGCATACTCTCAGAGTATCAATTCACTTTATTCTCCCAGACACTCAGTCCTCCCATCACTCAATCTTCACAGTCACTCAGTCCTCCTAATCACTCGGCACTCGCTCTCGACACTCACACTCGTACTCGGCACTCACACTCAGTAGGTACCTACGCTCACTGGGGGTGTTTACAGACTCCGAAGGAGATCCTTCAGCCCAAGCGCTATCATAAGCCAATCATGGCATAAATCAATAACATCTATTTCGGTGTGCCGCCTGCTCCCGTCATAAATCAATACCCTCACAATCAGGCTATTGGCCTCGCTCACTCATCAATCTCTCCAGTCTCTCGGGCTCACAATGTCATGAAATTAGCCCAACAATAATGATGTGATGTATCAATAAATGGTAACAGAGACTGAGATATGATATGCATATGAATGATTATGACTGACTATGTAATTACAATATAAGTAAATAACTCAATAACACAAATGACCTCCATGGGTCTCAACAGGATGAGCATGTAGCCTAGACTTGGTTTCTAACATGGATCATAGCTAAGTGCTCTAACACATAGAGTACAGTAAAATGTTCAAATAAGATAGCTACACAGTTCCATGAAATTGACTAAATCACATCAATCACATAGTACGTAATTTGGGATTTCAACACTCAGCATCATGTTAAGAAGCATTACTTACCTTGAACAAGTCAAATCCAATATTGAGCAAGCCAAACGTTGCTCCAAAATGCCATCCCGCATGTACCAACCTCTGGACGACTCAAAACTAGCCATAAGAACCTCAAATACATCAAATAATGCTAAAAGGAACAAACCCAATTAATAAAGGTTGATTATTTAATTAAAAGCCCAAAATCAACCCAAAAGTCAAACCCAGGCCTGCACCTCAGAACCCGACAAAACAAATAAAATCCGACAATTCATTCAATTACGAGTCCAACCATATGAGTTTCACTCAGATTCGACTCCGAATCGATATGCAAAACTCAAAAATTCACTCAATGAAACTTTAGACAAAAAACCCCAATTTCTCTCTTGAAATCCTCAATCAAATACCAAAAATAAAGATAGATTCATGAAACATAATCAAAACCGAGTAGAGAACTCTTATCCCCATTCATGTGGTGAAAATTGCCTCCAAAATAGCCCAAATCCGAGCTCCCCAACTCAAAATATGTTAAACGAACAAAACCCTCGATTTAATATTGTTCTACCTCGTTCCTTGTTCCAAACGATCCGGAAACTCGCTTTTGATGCCTCCAGTAGATTTCTTGTGAAATTCCAGTCAAGTTAGACTCTTGAATCACTACATTTGACCTTATATTGAAGGAGATATGTTGGTTTCAATATTTGAAAATAGTGCATATTTTTAAAGATGAATTCAGTAGCAATTTCGTAATTAATTTGAAAAAATCTGACAATTCAATTCTTAGTAAAATGACCATAAATTCCTCATACGATATCGAAACTTGATGATTCTAGTTGCTACGGTTCCAAAATTAAGAAACAAATCTTTTGCTTCAATCAAAACAGAAATTGGAGATCATAATGTAGTACCATTATGCTTGAAGAAACAACGTCAAAATATAAAAAACGAACGCAACACAACCCAAACCTATCCGAAACTCATTCAAGCCCCTCGGGACCCCATCTGAACATACCAAAAAGTCACATAACATAACTCGTACTTACTTGAGGCCTCAAATCACACAAAACAACATCAAAACCACGAATCACACCTCAAATGAAACTTAATGAACTTTGAATCTTTCAACTTCCAAAAATCGTGACGAACCTTATCAAATCAACTCGAAATGAACTCAAATTTTGCACACAAGTCCCAAATGACATAACGAAGCTATTCTAATTTCTGGAACCACAATTCGAACCCGATATCATCAAAGTCAACTCCTGGTCAAACTTATGAACATTTCAAACCTTCAAATTTCCAACTTTCACCAATTAGTGCCTAAACCTTCTAGTAATATCAAAATGCAAATCCGGGCATACGCCCAAGTCCAAAATTTCCATCTGGACCTAACAAAACCATCAAAACTCTGATTCAGTGTCAAATATTCAGAGTCAGACTTGGTCAACTCTTCCAACTTAAAGCTTTTTAGTTGAAAATCATTCTTCTAAATCAATTCCGAATAACCTGAAACCAAAATCAACGATTCACACAAGTTATAATATATCATACGATACTGCTTAAGAATTCAAATAGTTGAACGGAATGCAAATACTCAAAACGACTGGTTGGGTCGTTCCATCATCCTACAAATGAACAACATGAAGATCCCTCAACACGCTCATAACTCAAAACTGTACAACATATCAAGATAGAAATCAAGCATCCAATAGTCCTTTTTGTATTCAAAACAAACCTTCTCGACTCATCAAAGCCATCTGAACACATCCTACAGTCATATCATACTCATTATATAGCTATCCAACCATTTGCTGAGAAATCAATCCCACTCCTAGGGACACTACCGGACATATAAGTCCAAAATCATATGCTTACACCACTGAAATCATCAAGCCCAAGTTGTAGTCAAAGCCCGACCTCAAGTCCTCCAAACTGGCCCAAAACCATAACACCGGGTACATGTCTTGCACCTCATCTATGGAATCATAAGTTGTCGATGCACAACTAATACCGAGTGCTCAATACCACATGAGTGAGTGGAAGGAATTCAAAGAGATAAGCTTCGAGCTGAATCAATGTCGCACGATGAGGAAAGAAAGATGGGAAGTTTATCCTAGATGCCCTATAGCCTATCGAAGATAGGTATGGACGTCATCATACCGATCTGCAAGACTCTATTAGATGCTTGCTCATGACTCATAGAACCTATGAACCTAGAGCTATGATATCATTTTGTCACGATCCAAAATAAAACTAGGCGTGATGTCACCTAACCCAACTCACTAGGTAAGACAGTTAACAATAACACAATCCAAATGAGATTTAATGAGAAACAAATGATGAAATGACCGAACTTTTCTACAACAACCCAAGGACTGGTAATACAAGTCATGAGCCACTAAGACTTAGATTTACAAAACTAAATTAAAATAATTACAACATTTGTTTGGAAAGTACATGAAAAGAATTTGAATCTAAAGCTAAAAAGGACAAGTGATAGCCATAACAAGAACATGGGTACATCTTCAATGCCAGCTCCCGCCAAACGCAGCAACAACAACTCTAAGATCTGCACGCAAGGTGCAGAAGTATAATATGAGTACAACTGATCCCATGTACTCAATAAGTATGTTAACTAACTTCGGCGGCGTAAAAGAAACAAGAACTATAAATGATGCTCACCAACACTTGTATAGTTCATAATTTCAACAAGTATAAAATAGACATATGATCAAATGAGCAAATCTCAAGTAGAACCACTCTGATGCTCACAATTCTTTGCTTTTAAAGTGTCCTACTCGGTCAACAATCCAGCATATAAAGAAGATATGCAAGTAACTCAGGGAAATAGTCAAGGAGATTGCAAGTAAAGATGAAATGTAATAACCAAATATCACTCCGTTGCGGTGTGCAACTTGGTCCAATAACAATAAGCCAATAAGGCATGTTGCGATGTGCAACCTGATCCAAATATAGTAATCAGCTCTCCTAGAGCTCACATCAACTAGAAACCCGTTAGTTTCTCACAATTTGTGTGTACACCATTAAGAGAGAAACATGAGAGGGTGACCCTAGGGGATGGATATTTATCCACACGCAAACATGGACAATTCACATACAACCAGCACGGTGTGGTCACAAGCTCAATATCATAAACCTCCCGGCATGGTCACAAATTCAATATTAACTGCACAGACAACTCACGTGCCATAATATCAGTATCTGGATCCGCACGGATGACTCACCTGTTGCATAGACAACTCACGTGCCGATACTCACAATCCTCCCGGCATAGTCACAGGCATAACAACACAATCTGCTCGGCATGGTCATAGGCATAACAACATAATTTGTTTGGCATGATCACATGCATAACAATACAATTCGCCTGGCATGGTCATAAGCATACCAACACAATCCGCTCGGCGTGGTCACAGGCATCCTGTCCAAATCATATCACACAGAAACAAATATACAAGAATACATGTATATAATCAATGAATATCATATTTCATGCTCCTTGACTGGTATAAGTGACATGCTAAAGTGTATGCATGTAAAATGTGTGCTATCATAGCTCAAACCAGTAATTTTATCACAGAAATAACAATTACCAAGTTTATTCAGGGAATTAGTATCTTCATAACCTCAAACATGGCTCAAATAATTCACAACAATGTTATAAATATGAGAAACATTATAGTTTAAAGATTAATAGTTAATTCTCGGCATATCATATCCTAAGCACTATCCCGAGCATGGATGAATACCCCAGTGCTTGCACATGCTCTTAAACCCCATACATTCATCGCTTATAGCTATCACAAATAATTCAGGCAACTAGTGTCTCAATCAAGTTTAGATAAGATACTTACCTCAAATAAGCCAAAACAAATACCGAGAAAGCCAAACAACACTCTAGAAATGCTATCTCACGCATATCAGCCTCTGAATGGCTCGAACTAGCTAAAAAGCAACTCAAAAACATTAAATAATACCAAAGGAAATCAACCCAAATAATAAAGGTTGAATCTTTAATCAATAACTCAAAGTCACCCAAATAGTCAAATCGGGGCTCGGACCTCGGAGCCCGCCAACACTTACAAATTTTGACAATCCATTCGGATACGAGTCCAACCATACTAATTTCATTCAATTCCGACTCTGAATTGATGTTCAAAACTCAAAAATTCACTTTAAGGAAGTTTAGACAAAAAATCCCAATTTCTTTTTCAAAATCATCAATCAAATGCCAAAATCAAGGTAGAATCAAGAAATATAATTAAATCCGAGCAGAAAGTACTTACCCCAATCCATGTGGTGAAAATGCTTCCAAAATCGCCCAAATCGAGCTCCCTAACTCAAAATATGATAAAATAACTCAAAGGCTTGAAATAGAGTTCTTATAATCACTGCTCAAATATATGCATAGCGATCGCGGAAATATCACCGTGATCGCGAAGAAGAAAAATCACACTTCCCTGAGACACTCTACGCGTTCGCGAGCCTACTCAAGCGAAATCGGTGCCCACAAATGCCAACACTCCATGAATGCTGCCAATACCACACGAATGGGTTAGAGAATTCACCAGCTTCCAGCTGCCCAGCTCAACACTATGCGACCACGATTCCTCTTGCGCGAACGTAATGTTCAAGTCCCCCACAACCTACGTGAACGCATTCTATTTCTCTTGAATGTGAAGAAAAAAGTTCCCAGCTCTAGACTTAACCTTAAGCAATAGCATCTGAATCTTCGCGATTGCGAAGAACAATTGAGGCATCAGAAACCAGCAATAAAATCATAAAGAAAAATGGTCTGAAATTGATCGAAAACACGTCCGAACCCATCGGGACCCCGTCTGAACATACCAACAAGTTCTAAAACATAACACGGACCTACTCAAGGCTTCAAATCACACATAATAATATTAGAACGATGAATCTTACCTCAAATCTAACTTGAAGAACTTTTGAACTTTCAACTTTCAAAACTCGTGCCAAACCATATCAAATCACCTCGGAATAACCTCAAATTTTCTACACAAGTTCCAAATGACATAACGAACCTATTTCAACTTCTGAAACAACAATATGAACCTGATAGGCTCAAAGTCAACTCTCGGTCAAATTTATAAATATTTCAATTCTTCAAATCTCCAACTTTTGCCAATTAGTGTCGAAAATTTCTAGAAATATCCAAATGCAAATCTGGTGTACGCCCAAGTACAAAATCACTATCAGGGCCTAATAGAATCCTCAAAACTCCGATCTAAGGTAAAATACATAAAAATCAAACTAGGTCAATTCTTCCAACTTAAAGTTTCTAAAATAAGAATCGTTCTTCCAAAACAATTCTGAATCACCTGAAAACCAAAATCGACGATTCACAAAAGTCATGATATATCATATGAAACTACTCAAAACTTCAAATAGCTGAACAAAATACAAATGCTCAAAACGACCGGTCGGATCGTTACAATCCATCTTCAACCGATCTGTAAATCTCTGCATCAATCCGTTGTCTTGCTTGGCATAATGGAAAGGACATCGTTGTGTAGTCTTTCCTGCTTTCCAATCTTGCCCCCTTGCCTTTTTTTAGGAATCACATAAGGAGATTTCAACCAAATATTGGCCATACAATTCCTTTTCCCTTCTTTAGCTGGTTTTGTTTTTGCTTGGTGCTCAGTCTCAACTAACTGTCAAGGTTCAGTAGCAGGGGGAAAATCCATATCCATAGGGACAGATCCTTCTCCATCTCCATGTTGTTCATGATGTTCTTGTCTCACTTCACCGACAACAACAACAGCAGAATTACCTTCTGAAACAGTCTCTTGTATAGTACCTAGTGAAAATGAACATAAATTGAAGTTGGGGATATCACTTGTGTCAAGAAAAACTTTAGGAGAACTAGACAGCTTCCTTATTTTAGGATTTGGAAGAAGTTGTGATACATTAGATGAGATCTGAAAAACAAGGAAAATATATACGTAAATACAATTGTTACAATCACACATTTGTCAAAAAAAACCTTGTAATCGTATTGCAAAAAATAACTACTTGGTCTAAGTGTTTTGATACAGATGGTGTTTGCATACCAATGGATCTGTTTGCATTACCCTCGGATATATATATATATATATCTTCATGCAAAAACAAAAAAAAAGAAAAATATTAAATAATACTAACTAAATTTTGAAAATACTACAAAGACATTTCACACCTCTCTGTGAGCCAACAGGTGTAAAAAATGTATTTCTTCTTTTTCATATAGCCGAATGAGCTCACCAATTTCTTTTCGGCTGCATCAAGTTTTTCTGAATAATCACGAAAAAAGCACCAAAAAAAAAGTATGTAAAATTCAAACTGAAAATAAAAACTTGGATCAAATGTAATAAGTTCGTTATGTATAGAATACCTTTACGTTTGTCTTCCACTGTGCTATCGCCAGACTGTATACCTTTCTCTATCTCAGCACCTTCAGCTTCATTCAATGGTGCAACATCATCGGTGAGCCTTCAAGTATTCTGCGGAAGAATTTTCTCGACTCGATCTTCATGCAATAGTGCAGCATCATCGGAGAGTTTTTGAGTCTTATCAATTGAGCGCCACTTTTTTTGACTTCCACTGCATAAATAACTAATACCTCCGTAAACACATTGCCTTTGCAATAGGAGTACACACATCTAAACTAGGTACATTTTCTTCAGTGTCGACAACTTCATCATCTGCATTTTTCTTGGTTCCTACATTCTCAGATGATAATTGTTCATCATATCCAGCATCTTTGCTTAATCTATCAATACTAGAACCTTTCACTTGAACTTGATCTTCAACTTCCACTTGCTCGCCTTGTAACGACCCAACCGGTCATTTTGAGCATTTGCACTTCGCTTGGTTGTTTGAGGGCCTGAGTAGCTCCGTATGATGTATTATGACTTATGTGAATCGTTATTTATGGTTTTTAGGTCATTCGGAATTGATTTATAAGAATGATTCTCAACTAGAAGCTTCAAATTAGAAAGGTTTAACCAAGTTTGACATTTTAGTAATTGACCTCGGATTGGATTTTTGATAGTTCTGTAAGCTTCGTTAGGTGATTCTGGACTTAGGAGCGCATCTGTATCGTGATTTGGAGGTCCATGGTAGAACTTGGCTTGAAATGGCGAAAGTTGGAATTTTGAAAAGTTTGACTAGAAGTGGACTTTTTGATATCAGGGTCAGATTCCGATTCCGAAAGTTGGAGAAGGTCCGTAATATCAAATGTGACTTATGTGCAAAATTTGAGGTCAATCGGACGTGATTTGATAGGTTTCGGCATTGGTTGTGGAAGTTTCAGGTTCATTGATTTCGAATCGAGGTGTGATTTGTCATTTCGATGTTGTTATGTGTGTTTTGAGGCCTCGAGTAGGTCCGTGTGATGTTATCAGACTTGTTGGTATATTTGGATGTGGTCCCGAGGGGCTCGAGCGAGTTTCGGACGAGGTTCAGATCATTGCTCTTCATGTTTTCATTGCTGAGGAGCTACTGGTTCTGGTGTTTCCGCACTTGCGACAGATATTCCATAGGTGCGATGGCCGCACATGCGAGCCAAGCATTGCAGATTCAAGTTTTTGCTGAGGGGTGGAGGTCCGTAGAAGCAGAGGTATTTGCACAGAAGCGCGACAGCATGTGCGGTCCTGGCCATCGCAGAAGCGGTCTCCTCGCAAATGCGAGTTCTTTATCCACAGAAGTGAAGGTCGCAGATGCGACATTTTTACCGCAAATGCAGAAATTGCTGGGCAGAATCTATAAAATTGAGGTTATGGTTATTACTTCATATTTTGAGATGTGGGACTCGGATTGAGGCGAGTTTTGGAGAAATTTTTATCACAATGATTAGGGTAAGAGTTCTACACTCAGTTTTGATTATATTTCATAAATCTATCTTCATTTTCAGCAATTGGTTGATGAATTTAAAGAGGAAATTGGGGGTTTTGGCCTAAAGTTTCATAATATGAAGTTTTGAGTTTTGAACACTGATTTGGAGTCGGATTTGAGTGAAACTAGTATGGTTGGACTCGTAATTTAATGGGTTGTTGGATATTTTGAGTTTGGTCGAGTTTCGAGGTGTGGGCTTGGGTGTGATTTTTGGCCGGATTTGTCATTTGATGTAGAATTCAATCTTTATCAATTGTAATTGCTTCCTTGGGCTTTATCTGATGTATTTGAGTTGCCTTTGGCTAGTTTTGAGCCATTTAGATATCGATATGCGCGTGATGGCATTCTTGGAGCATCGAGTGGCTTGATCGGTGTCAGAATTGGCTTGTTTAAGATAAGTAACTCTTCTAAACTTAGTGTTGAGGGTATGAAACCACAAATTATGTGTTATGTGATTGGGTTTAAGGTGACGCACATGCTAGGTGACGGACGTGTGTGCGTGCACCCTGTGAGTTATGACTCTGTTGTTTCTAGGGCACTGTTTAGTGGCCCACTTTGTGATATCCTGTGTTTTTCACCATATGATAAAGTAATTGAGCTGTACATCATGCTAGATATCTTGTTTAGGCTTTATGCTGATATTGTTGGGACCCATAGTGGTCGTTTCTTGCTGACATCTCATCGATTTCATTGATATTTCGTACTCAGTCACATTCATGCATTCATATCACATCCCAGTCTCAATTGTTACTTCTTGATACATCATATCATTATTCCGAGTCATTTTTCATGACATTGTGAGCCCGTTGGTGAGACTGGAGAGATTGATAACTGAGTGAGGCCGAAAGCCTGATTATGAGTGACAGTTATGGGATCGGGTTGTATGCCACATCGGTGATATTGATTGTGATAGCACTTGGGCCGTTGGAGCCCCTCCGGAGTTTGTACGCCCCCAGTGAGCACGGATGATATTATTGAGGGATGGATTTCCCTAGACATGGATTTGACCGACATATTTGATATCTGGAGATGGATTTCTCCATAGGGTTGGATTTCCCTTTTTCCTCGGTATTGGGTGACTTTTAGTCAGTGTTGTATATGTTTCGGGATGGATTTCCCTAAGCCGCATGGGCCATATACACTATCGCGTGGTTGAGAATTTATATATTATTGAGGGATAGATTTCCCTGGACATGGATTTGTCCGATACCTGGAGATGGATTTCTCCACAGGGTTGGATTGCCCTTTTTCCTTGGTATTGGGTGACTTATAGTCAGTGTTGTATATTCTGGGAAGAATTTTTCCGATCCATATACAGTACCGAGTGGTTGAGTATGATGAGTGGAAAGTGTGATACAGTGAGGTTGAGTACTCTGAGAGTGTGAGTACATGATTCATCTCTGAGACACATGGCATTGGCATGCATATATGGCATACATGCATAGAGACGCATTTTCCTCATGTTGTACGGTATCACATCATTCATGACTTTTTACATATATTTCTATGTGGGCATAGAGTGGTATTTCATACTTGTTATTTGGAAAGGAAATGAAACATTTTCATTTATTGTGGAAAGAATTTTTCAAGAAAATTACAGTTTTCAAACTATCTCATAATTTTTCAATGATATCGATAAAGGATTTGGCTTTTCGCTGATATTCTTGAAAAGAGGAACTATTTTCGAAAAACTGTGCAAAAGCTGAACTTTTTATCTCTAAGATTATTTCCTTGTTTATATGCTCTATGTTGCATGAACTACTATTGGTTATTGGTGTTGGACCCGACCTATGTTCCATCTCGTCACTGCTTTCAACCTGAGGTTAGGTTTGTTACTTTTTGAGTACATGGGATCGTTTGTACTCATACTGCACTTCCTGGACATTGTGTGCAGATCCAGGATGCCGATGTTGTTGTGTTCGATGGATGCTGGATTTGAAGGCACACATGCGTACCTGCTGTAGCTGCCTCTTATTCACTGTAGCCTTAGATTATAAAATTCTGATTATGTATTTTTCAAACAGAATATGTATTTTCTTCATATTAGCTTTGTAAACTCTATTTTTAGAAACCCGTGATTTGTACTACCAGTCCTTGGGGGATGTAATTGATCCAGATAATTTATTTTATTTAATTGACTTGTTAGCATTATTGAAATTGGATAGCTATTAGTTGTCTTACCTAGCGGGTTGGGTTAGGTGCCATCATGACTAGTGGATTTTGGGTCGTGACAGATTGGTATCAGAGCTCTAGGTTCATAGGTTCTACAAGTCTTGAGCAAGTGTCTAGTAGTGTCTTGTGGATCAGTATGATGACGTCCATACCTATCTTCGAGACGCTACAGGGCATTTAGGATATACTTCCCATCTTTCCGTACTTATAGTGCGGCATCGATTCAGCTTGAAGCGTAATCCTTTGAATTTCTTCCACGCATTCGTATGTGCACATGAGTGCTCAGTATCAGCTATGCATCGACGGCTTGTGATTCCCTAGATGAGGTGCAAGATGTGATTTCTGTGTGTTGATGATGAGCCAATCTGGAGGACTTGAGGCCAGGTTTTGACTGTAGCTTGAGCACTGAGGTGTTGATTGTGTGAGCACGTGCTTTTAGATTTATATGTCTGATAGTGTCCCTATTAGTGGAATTTGTGGCTGGATGGCTATGTGATGAGTATGATGTGACTGTGAGATGTGTTTGTGTGATTTGAATGTGACGAAAAGGGTTTGCTAGATGTGTAGAAAGAACTTTTTGGGTGCTTGATTTCCATAATTGATTTGACGTATAGTCGCAAGTTATGGGTGTGTTGAAGGATATTTTTGTGTTGTTAGTTGAGGAGTGGAGCAGATCTTCATGTCGTGATATGAGTTTAGACTTAGGAAAATTCAGTGGTTGTATAATAGTTATAACTGTGGAAGGGTATAGAGAGATGTTAGTTTAAGGCAAAGCAGGTGGGTTATCTCCTGCGGGGTGTCCTGAGGTTTGTGTGATCCCTATGTTGTTTGTTGAGAGTTCTCTTTTACCAGTGAATTATGTTGGAACTTGAGCTTGGATCGCTTATGGGAGTTGGCTTGGCTGTTACAAGGGCGAATACGAGATTTGCAGATGATTTGAGATGCTAGGTGGTTTGTGTTACATAAGCTTATAGAGGATTTAGTTGAATCTCACTGCAGTATTATGGCTGTAATAAAGTATGGGCATTGGGAGTTATGGTGTGTTTTGATCTATGGCTTTGAGCCAAGTGGGGGAGTCCGCTATTGATAAGTTGATTACACAGTTATGTATTGTATTGGTTTCGATTGAGGTATACTTGCGGATGAGTTATCTTCTGTGGAGGGTGAGATCGAGGATGACTTAAGTAAAGGAATTTCTGGGTACGAGTTGTATTAGGCTTTATGAGTATATGAGAATCACGAAATGATTTGAGTTGTTATAGGTGAAGGATGTAATGTGCGTGGAGCAGAAATTTATCTGGTTGCATTAATGTAGGGTTACTTCCTTGGGTGTTGGAGTGCTAATGGGGCACAGGTCGTTCGGTCCATTTGGTCGGTCTAATTGAGGTTTGAGCAGAGTGGATGACTCTCAAGAATGGTTATAATGAATTCAAGATTTATACGTGGCAATTGAGAATGTTGTGGATTTGTACATGGCTAGAATCAGAGGGTTACATTGGATGGTGTCAAGACTCGCAGTATTTTTATATCATTGTGGATTCTACATTTCAGTATTATGAAGGAAAAATGAATAGCTTTAACCTCCTAGAAGGTCTCTTCAGAGTGGGTGTCTCGATTGTGGTACTTATGGGGTGCTTAAGAGAGCATTCAACTGATTATGAGCCTTAGGGCGGTGTGGTTTTATGCTAGGGTCTCGTGTGGTGAGTCTTGATTGAAGATTGTTGTATTATGGCGAGGAGAAGTATCAATTTGAATGCAATTCAGAAGGAACTCGAAGAAATTAGGACAGTTTAGTAATGGGTTGGATCGGCATGGTAACGGATGTGATTGGCTCTTTTGGTTCTTATGATGTAGTGAGTTTCTACAGATGTTTCATGGCAATGCTCTTGGATTTTTGGTGACCTGTGTGGCTTGGTTGAGTTAGAGAGATTTAGTTCTGATGTCTTAATTATGTGCAAATGGGTTTCAAAGAGATCTCAATAGTTTCTACCACGGTTTGAGGAGTATATTTTCTACTGGCATGAGAAGCATGTGATGTATAGTGATTTTCTCCAGATGAAATCAAATGGAAAGTTCTTAGATAATTGAGTGAGTAGTTGCTTATGACTCAGAGTGGATTATGAAGTTCTCATATTTTTCGTATGATGGCATGGTATATGCGGTAAGTTGTATAGGATTAAGATTTGCATGTGCAAGGTCGCGGTTCAGTTTTGAAAGGAAGGTGATGAGTCCTTAGGCAGCATGGACAGTTTCAGATGACTAGGTGAATGACATTACTATCTGGTATGGCTTGATGAGAGTATACATTTCAGAAGGGGGAATGTGTTTGATTTATGGATACTTCATTGGTATTGCGACACTCTCTTGTTTGATCGACTACTGGTGTTCAAATTTTGCTTTGTGGCACAGAAGAATTATAGGAGTATTCCTCGTGGGATGATCTTGTATTGGAGAAGTGTTAGACATTCAGGCAGTGGAGTTGAGATCAGATATGATGATTCATGTGTTCTATGGATTTGGAGACTGCGAGTTCTCATGAGTAGATTGTTTCATGGTTGTGGACTGTGAAACATAACCAGGGTTAGTCAGAAGATAGTATGTGTTGTGATTCAGTCATTGTAGACTTTTAGAGGGTTATTTATCTATTGTAGGTGACCAGAGTTGATTTGTGGTTCATTGGTAGGCCCAATATGGATGTGTGTTCTGCACCGGGTCAGATTTGTTGACTCTGAACTGCTATTATTGAGGGATGTGTCGTTCAGCTGTTGTTGAGCTTGTTCGTGTTCTGAAATGATTTGTGAGTTACCCTTCTATGTTCTGAGGAGTGGTGAATCGTTGGTTATATGCACACATGGTGCGGTTCCATTTGGGCTTATAGCAAAAATTTGAGCAGGATGAGTACTTGGGTATTGCGTGATTGATTACGCGTTGGCTATGTTCTTTCCGGATTGTGGCATTGTGCTATTTTCTCTCCGTGGTTAGGGTAATGCACTTTGGGTACTTGATGTCGAATTTCGCGTGGTTATTGATTTTGAGCAAGGCGGCTCGAGGTATATAATATGGACCAGCATTTGGATGGGGTCACCCATTGCATCGAAGTTATGTTGAGATATGATCCTTTGTGTTGGATTCGTGTGTGTCGGTTCTACGGTGTGTGCTAGGCTCTTAGCATGGTGTTGAGATGGTATTTGTTAAGCTGGCCGGACAGCCCTCTAGTTTGAGGCATCTTCAGGATTGAGTATATTTAGAATGTTGCTATCTGGTGCACGGATTGCATGGGTTGTGGATTTAGATTGTATGGATATGGCATGTCACTATAGTAATTATATTAGATGAGATGAGGTCATCGAACCTAGAATAGGTGCTATTGGATCTGATTGCGGTATATTTGGAAGGATATTGTTGCTGATCAGCTTAGAAATTTGCTATAGTTCCTATCCAAGGAGAGGGAGTTCCACAACTTGTTGATATGACGAATGGTTATGAGTTTCTGCGTGTTTCTCTCATCATTAGCAGGATATAAAGGCGTTAGAATGAGGCTTTGTTTGATAAGAGGTTTATTGCCAGCATTAGGTTGTTTTGAGTAGCTACTGTGATTAGAAATTATCGCCATGAATATTTGAGTTTTAAGGTATATTATATGATTACATCTTGGGTTACGGATATGGCTTAATACAGCTTGTTCAGAATTACACAGTGTGTAGATACGAGATTCTGATCTTATAGAAAATTTCGAATATAGGAAATTGTGTTTTAAGACTTATAGGCTAGGTTGGATTAAGAAATTTCGGTCATGTTGTGTTATCAAACCTATATGGGATAGGGTGATGTGGGATCACCCCCGGGTATGTGCATAGTGAGGTTACATAGAAATTTGATCGCTTTTGGAACAACTCTTGATACGTTCGAGGACGAATGTATGTTTAAGTGGGGGAGGATGTAACGACTCGACTGGTCGTTTTGAGCATTTGCACTTTGCTCGGTTTTTTGAGGGCATGAGTAGCTCCGTATGATATATTATAACTTATGTGAATTATCGGTTTTGGTTTTTAGGTCATTCGGTATTGATTTAGAAGAATGATTCTCAGCTAGAAGTTTCAAATTGGAAAGGTTTGATCAAGTTTGACTTTTTTAGTAATTGACCTCGGATTGGATTTCTGATGGTTCTGTTAGCTCTGTTGGGTGATTTTGGTCTTAGGAGCTCATCCGGATCGTGATTTGGAGGTCCGTGATAGAATTTGGCTTGAAATGGCGAAGGTTGGAATTTTGAAAAGTTTGACTGGGGTGGACTTTTCTATATCGAGGTCGGATTCCGATTCTGAAAGTTGGAATAGGTCCATAATGTCAAATGTGACTTGTGTGCAAAATTTGAGGTCAATCGGACGTGATTTGATAGGTTTCAGCATCGGTTGTGGAAGTTTGAAGTTTCAAGTTCATTGATTTTGAATTGAGATGTGATTCGTCCTTTCGATGTTGTTATGAGTGTTTTGAGGCCTCGAGTAGGTCCGTGTGATGTTATCAGACTTGTTTGTATGTTTGGATGTGGTCCCGAGGGGCTCGGGCGAGTTTCGGACGAGGTTCGGATCATTGTTCTTCATGTTTTTCATTACTGAGGAGCTGTTGGTTCTGGTATTTCTGCACCTGCAACTGATATTCCGCAGGTGCGATGGCCGCATATGCGAGCCAAGCATCGCAGATGCGAGTTTTCGCTGAGGGGTGGAGGTCCACAGAAGTGGAGGTATTTGCGCAGAAGCACGACCGCAAGTGTTGTCCAGGTCATCGCAGAAGTGGTCTCCTCGCAAATGCGAGTTCTTTATCCGCAAAAGTGGAGGTCGCAGATGCGACATTTTTATCGCAAATGCGGAAATTGCTGGGCAAAAGCTATAAAATAGAGGTTTTGGCTATTTCTTCATATTTTGAGATGTGGGACTCGGATTGAGGCGATTTTTGGAGCAATTTTCATCACAAGGATTGAGGTAAGTGTTCTACACTTAGTTTTGATTATATTTCATGAATCTATCTTCATTTTTGGCAATTGGTTGATGAATTTAAAGAGGAAATTGGGGATTTTGGCCTAATGTTTCATAATATAAATTTTTGAGTTTTGAACACCGATTTGGAGTCGGATTTGAGTGAAACTAGTTTGGTTGGACTCATAATTTAATGGGTTGTCGGATTTTTTGAGTTTGGTCGAGTTTCGAGGCGTGGGCTCAGGTGTATTTTGGCCGGATTTGGGATTTGATGTAGAATTCGATCTTTATCAATTGTAATTGCTTCCTTGGGCTTTATCTGATGTATTTGAGTTGCTTTTGGCTAGTTTTGAGCCGTTCGGAAGCCGCTACGCGCGTGATGGCATTCTTGGAGCATCGCTTGGCTTGCTCGGTATCAGAATTGGCTTGCTTAAGATAAGTAACTCTTCTAAACTTAGAGATGAGGGTATGAAATCCCGAATTATGTGTTATGTGATTGGTGTTAAGGTGACGCACATGCTAGGTGACAGGCGTATGGGCGTGCACCCTGTGAGTTGTGACTTTGTTGTTTCCAGGGCACTGTTTAGTGGCCCACTTTGTTGATATCCATGTTTTTCACCATGTGATAAAGTAATTGAGATGTATGTCATGCTAGATATCATATTTAGGCTTTATGCTGATATTGTTGGGACCCATAGTGGTCGTTTCTTGCTGTCATCTCTTAGATTTCATTGATATTTTGTACTCAGTCGCATTCATGCATTCATATCATATTTCAGTATCAGTTGTAACTTATTGATACATCATATCATTATATTGGGTCAGTTTTCATGACATTGTGAGCCCGTGGGTGAGACTGGAGAGATTGGTGACTGAGTGAGGCCGAGAGCCTGATTATGAGTGACAGTTATGGGATCAGGTTGCACGCCGCAGTGATGATATTGATTGTGATAGCGCTTGGGCTGTAGGAGCCCTTCCGGAATCTGCACACCCCCAGTGAACGCGGATGATATTATCTAAGGATAGATTTCCCTGGACATGGATTTGTCCAAAGTATTTGATATCTAGAGATGGATTTCTCCACAGGGTTAGATTGCCCTTTTCCCTCGGTACTGGGTGACTTCTAGTCAGTGTTGTATATATTCCGGGATGGATTTCCCTAAGCCGTATAGGTCATATACAGTACTGAGTGGTTAAGCATTTATATATTATTGAGGGATGGATTTCTTTGGACATGGATTTGTTCGAAGTACTTGATACTTGGATATGGATTTCTCCACAGGGTTGGATTGCCCTTTTTCTCAGTACTGGGTGACTTATAGTCAGTGTTGTATATGTTCCGGGATGGATTTTCCTGGGCCGTATGGGCCATATATGACCGAGTGGTTGAATATGATGAGTGGAAAGTGTGATAGAGTGAGGTTGAGTAATCTAAGAGTGTGAGTACATGATTCATCTCTGAGATACAAGGCATTGGCATGCATATATGGCATACATGCATAGAGACGCATTTTCCTCATGTTGTACCGTATCACATCGTTTATGACTTTTTACACACATTGATATGTGAGCATAGAGTGGTATTTCACACTTGTTATTTGGAAAGGAAATGAAACATTTTCATTTATTGTGGAAAGGATTTTTTAGGAAAATTACAGTTTTCAAACTATCTCATAATTTTTTGATGATTTCGGTAAAGGATTTGGATTTTCACTGATATTCTTGAAAAGCAGAAATATTTTCAGAAAACTGTTCAAAAGCTGAACATTTTTATCTCTAAGATTATTTCCTTATTTATATGCTCTACGTTGTATGAACTGTTGTTGGTTATTGGTGTTGAACCCGGCCTATGTTCCAGCTCGTCACTGCTTTCAACTTGAGGTTAAGTTTATTACTTTTTGAGCACATGGGGTCGGTTGTACTCATAGTGCACTTCCTGCACATTGTGTGCATATCCCGGATGCTGATGTTGCTGCGTTCGATGGATGCTGGATTTGAAGGCGTACCTGCGTTCCTGCTGTAGTTGCCTCTTGTTCACGGTAGTCTTATATTATAAAATTCTGATTATGTACTTTTCAAACAGAAGATGTACTTTCGTCATATCAGCTTTGTAAACTTTATTCTTAGAAACTCATGATTTGTACTACCAGTCCTTGGGGGATGTAATAGATCCAGATAATTTATTTTGTTTAATTGACTTGTTAGCATTATTGAAATTGGATAGTTATTAGTTGGCTTACCTAGCGGGTTAGGTTAGGTGCCATCACGACTAGTGGATTTTCGGTCGTGACACACCTCTGGCATTTTCATCTGTACTATATGCAGTTCATCAAGAGAAGAATTCATATCAGGTTGAAGTTCGAAAGACTCGTTCATCCTATTATATTGTCGATAGTTCATGAATTCAAAATCTTCATCACCATCATGTCTTCCTTTTGACTTGTCGACAATCTCAAACAACTTTTCAAGCTTTGAATCAAAATATTCCTATACAAAAATACTAACAATAATTATTCTGAATAAACAATATCATTAGCTGGAAAAAGTACTTCTCTGTAAATTAGCCTACCTTGACTTTTTTCACAACCTCTTCCACAACAACAGATCGCTCGTTTGCTCGAAACTCTTGAACAATTTCTTTCGTGATCATGCGTCTTTCTTCCTTTGCATTCTTTTTAAATTCCCTCATTATCCTTTATTATAGAATAGAAACAGTACAACAATTTTGGAAATAGTAAAGTAAGAAAACTTCAGAATAATAGGCATATAACTTAACAAACACATAACAAAACTTCAGCACTAACAATACTAAAGTTCAGCAAATAAAGAACAAAAACTTCAGACAAAATATGTTGTAGTTTTACAAATGCAGAACAAAACTTCAGCTCTAACAATACTGAAGTTCAGCAAATATAGAACAAAAACTTCAGACAAAACATGATATAGTTAAGCAAAAAACAGTATGAAAAACTTCAGAATAAATAGACATATAATTTAACAAACACATAACAAAACTCCAGCACTAACAATACTGAAGTTCAGCAAATACAGAAAAAAAAAACTTCAGATAAAACATGTTGTAGTTAAGCAAAAAATAGTATGAAAAACTTTAGACTAAAAAAGCATCTAGTTTAGCAAAACACAAAACAAAACTCCAGCTCTAACAACACTGAAGTTCAGCAAATACAGAACTAAAACTTTAGGTTAGAACAAAGAACTTCATACTAAAAACAAAAAAAAACTTACATCACATATTGTGTTAACTAATTCATCATCAGACGTCGTTGCAGAATGTTTCGAGCGACTCTGGATACGAGGTGATTCTCCAATTAAAGAAGTTGGATTCATTTCTTTTCATCGACTCCGACTACGTGTTGATTCACCAGTTAAAGGAACCAAATTCACTCCCTTCGAACAACTACGGTTGCATGGTACTTGTCCAATTAAAGGCACTAAATTCACTTCTTCTTCGGTAGGAATTATCTCCAATACCATAAATGTCTGATATTTCCGTTTAATAAAAAAAAAGTATATTAGAAAAAATAAAATAAAATTGATACGTCAATATATTAAGAAAACTATAGAAAAAAGAAAAAAATAAAGAATATTTACTTACTGCATAATTACTGAAGTAATGCTCATGAAGTTCCCTAATTTTGGCTCCCCCGAGAATGGATAACGTAACATCCTGGGGATCTTAGGGACATGACTGTATTCGTCCGCATTCAAATATTTATCCCGAATATCTGGGAAGCGCTCATAGAACCAAACACACAATGGATATGGAAATCCCCCCTACACTATAGTCATTGCATTATTTTTGTTCTTGTTGTCCAAAACATGTTTCATTGAAGTTATCAGCTTCTCATAAGACGCATTGCTCCAAGGATAATTAGCACAAGCTTGTTCGTCTTCAACAATAGCTGTATACTCCTCCAACAGAATTGATTCATGTTTTCTTCTAAGCTTCACTACATCTTCATCTCTCTCACATACATGTTTGAAATTCACATCATCCTGTTAGAATTCATTATGTATCATATACTCTCGAATGTCCTTCAACATCACGCCCTTAGACTTCCCAAGATAGTGCTTCGGAATCTTACTATGTTGTTTAATTGGTTTTTCAATATTATGTGTTGTGATCCTCAAAACGCTCATAATGTGAAAATCCTCAAGGCTGAACGACACTTCATGGCCAAAAATCTTGAAACTAATTGAATTTCGGTCATTGGTGAACACGCGAGAAAGGATCAAACAATGAACCAACTTCATGCTACTAATGGCAATTCTCCACAATCATGATATACTGAAATGTATCATTACTCAGCTTCTCCCGTTGTGCAGGAGTCAAGAAATTTGAAATTAAACCCTTCAAATTGTGGTTCCCCTTCCGGTAAGCACGGGCATTAAATCAATCTCCAAACTCATAATATCTCTCCATTGGTTTTGTAGGTACTGCAACAGGCATTGAAGGGGCTTTACGTGTTCTAGGTGCTTTAGGTACATTAGGACCTTTAGGTGCTTTGGATTTCAAACATGACTCACATTTCCTTTGAGACTTAGAGAAAATAATTTCAGAACATTTTGACCTATGTGTTACCGCCTTATAACTTCAAACCAAGTTAAAGAAATATTAAAAAACTTCAGAAATTTTTGGTCTAAGTTATATTTTAAAGCCTTCTAACTTTGGACTTTACGTACCTAAGTTATGCTTGAAGTATTATAAAATTCATACTTTAATAGCATCATCTATTTGAGTCTCAATTTTTTGAAAATTTCAACGTCTCCAAAATCACTGAAAAATATAACATTTTCATCATAAATACAAACACAGTTTCAAAAAACATAAAAACAATAATCATAAAAGTAAAACCTACAAAACTAATGCACTAATCAAAGTAAAATCTCGAAAATTATTTTAGCATTAATCAAAAAGGAAAATGATTCGACTAAGATTACTATCGACAGCAACAAAAAAACTAGAAATTAAATCATAAAACTGCTTGTAAATGAAAACCCCATACACAGTTGGAAACCGATAAAATTACTGAATAAAATCAACCATTAAAATCGTACTTGTGATTATACTTATGTTGTTGGAGAAGAAACAGTTACAAAAACAAGATGAGAGCAATGGCGAAAAACGTTTGATTTCAGAGAAGAACATTCAAAAACTGCAAAGGTGGGCAGAAAGCAATGGCGAAAAATGTTTAATTTCAGAGAAGAACAATCAAAAACCACGAAGGTAGAGAAGGAGAGAGAGAGAGAGAGAGAGAGAGAGAGAATATGTTGTATACTTGGAGAGAAAGTAGTTTTTTATTTAAGAAGGGCAAAATTGTCTTTTTAAAATGATTTTAACAAAAAATGGGTACATATGCAAAAGGAAAAAACAAAGCGGGTGCAAGTTAGGGCGACCAAATAGGGCGGCCCATGCAATTTTTATGTTTTACATTGGTTTATAATGAAAATACATAACTTAGTTTATCTTTTTCTTTAGTGCTTAGTTATGTAATTAATAGTATTTCTTAGCTATACTTATTTTAGCATGACCTATATAGTAGTTTTAGATTATGTTAATTTTTATATTACTTATTAATTAGCAATATATACTTTATGCAATTTTATCATCATTGTTGTTGAATATTTTAGTATAGTGCTATGACTTGTCTCATATTGTTGAGTTATTTTCTTAAAAAATGCATTATATAGTTGTATCTTACTAGAACTAAAGAAATATTTGAAGCACAAGTTTCATATTTTGTGCTATGAAGAATTTACTGGAAAAAATCCGAAAATCCGAAAAAATCGAAAAACCCGAAAAAACACGAGATTGAAAAACCCAACTTTGTTGGTTTGGTTTGGTTTATAGATTTAAAAACTCGACATCATTGGTTTGGTTTGGTAATTGAAAAATCTGCACCAACCAACCCAACCTATTACACCACTTCCTTCACTCATCAATTATATTTTCAGCCAAACCCAACATAAAAAGAGATGGAAATGAGACTACTTCGCAACTCAAACCCAAATGTTGATGCATGCTGCGCAAACTCGAGCTAATCAATGACTCCAATATCAAATAATCCTAGTCGAGTTCCTATCATGAACTACGTTTGTGCCATGTGCATTTGAGATCTAGAAACGATCCGTGGAATTTGTCACGTCCAAGTGACATTTTCAAAGATGAAAACAGGATATAAACTTACTGAGTTCAGCCTCTCGTCACTAAATTCACTTTTTTCTCATAAAATTATGCAGTCAGAATGTAATTTATTCTTCTTTTAATTAAGTACTAACTTCATCTTTACTCTGAACTCTGAAGTCTGAACCTAAAAGAACGGGTTCACTTAAACTCGGACCTAATACTCTAGGTCCCCCAGTGGTCATTTTGGGCTTTCAAAGTTTGCCTACTTTTGTTAGATCCACAAGGAAGTTGCTTTGGCTGATTACCGTTGGGAAAAAATAATAATATGTCGCCCAGGAATAATATCCACAGTAAATAACAATAACACAAGAGAGTAACAATGACATCAAATCTTTTAACGGGGTAAAATACAATACCCGAGCAGAGCAATATTTCCACTATAATATTACAACTTAGTAGTGTCAAGAGACTACTACAACTTCGAAAGAAATAACACTCTTTATTTTAAATACCTCACTACAATATTACTCACACTCACTATTTATCTCACATATTACAATCTGTGAATTATTCTCTCTACGCTCTATTGCGCTCTCTCTGATTTTGGTGTATTAAATGAGAAGCCGAATGGTGCTATTTATAGAAGTTCTTGCAGCTATTCAAACCAATCACAATAGTTGGTTTTGCAACTAGCAGATTGCAACTTGCAAATCTGCTTGCAAGTCCATCGATTTGCAAATTGTAGGCGCCCACCATTTCCAATTTCCCAATAGTCTTATTTAGTTATTTCTTATTTAATAAGGACCCTACAAATCTCTCCCTTAATTTTGATTTGTCTTCTTCATTCCAAGTCTTGATCTCAATCTCTAAAAATCTTCAAACTTGAAAGGCTTTGTGAAGATATCTGCAACTTGATCATGAGACTTCACATATTTGAGCTCGACTTCCTTCTTGGTAATGTTTTCTCTAATGAAGTGATACCTTGTATCTATATGCTTGCTTCGATGATGATACATTGGATTCTTTACGAGTGCATGTGCAGATTTGTTGTCAATACAAATCTCTGTAACTTCAATTTGTGCATATTGAGCTCCTTCAATAATCTTCTCAGCCAAATAGCATGACACGTACAAGATGTTGCTGCTACATATTCAGCTTCACAAGTCGAAAGAGTAACAATTGATTGTTTCTTTGAACTCCAAGAAATAACAGAATCACCCAAGAAAAATATCATCAATATCTCCCGCATAATCACTATCACAAAATCCCATAAGGTTGAAATCATTAGAAGAAGAATAAAATAATCCAAAGTCAATCGTACCTTTTAGGTAACGAAAAATTCTTCTAGTGACTTTCAAATGAGTGGAGGTAGGAGCTTCCATGAAGCGGCTTACTACTCCAACTGCAAAGGGTATATCTGGCCTGGTACAAGTCAAGTACCTCAAGCTTCTCACAAGACTTTAGGAAAATGTGGGATCCACCTTTTCTCCTTCATCAAACTTGGACAATTTTGTCCCACTCTCCATCGGCGTGTTCACGGGGTTGCAATCGAGCATGTTGAAATTCTTCAATATCTCTTTTGTATAGCTTTCTTGAGAGATAAAAATTCCATCCTCCATCTGCTTCACTTCTAGGCCCAAGTAGTATGACATGAGCCCTACGTCCGTCATCTCGAACTCACGGGACATATCTTTCTTAAAAGCTTCAAACAAACTTGAGTTATTGCCGGTGAAAATAAGATCATCAACATAAAGATAAACAAGTAAGATATCTCCATTAGTATGAACTTTAAGGTAAAGAGCATATTCATGGAGACAACTAGTAAACCCATTGTCTTGAAAAATTTTGTCGATGCAACTATTCTATGCTCGTGGGGCTTGCTTTAATCCATATAAAGCTTTCTTCAACCGCAATACTTTATCTTCATGGTTTTTGACCATGAAGCCCAATGGTTGTTCAACATAGACTTCTTCTTCAAGATAGTCATTCAAGAAGGCTGATTTGACATCTAGTTGATGGATCTTCCACTTCATTTGCACCACTAAAGAGATCAGCAAATGAATCATCTCCATGCGGGCAACAGGTGCATAGACTTCTTCATAATCAATGCTTTGCCTTTATTTGTAGCATTTAGCCACAAGTCGTGTCTTGTATCTCTCCACATCTCCATCAGCATTCTTCTTTGTCTTGTATACCCATTTCACTCCAATTGCTCGATGACCCTTGGGAAGAGTTGTTAACTCCCAAGTGTTGTTCTTCTCTATTGACTCAATCTCTTTCTCCATGGCTTGTCTCTATTTTTTGTTTGTAACAGCTTCATCAAAGTTCATTGGTTCACTGTCAGCAAAGATACAACATAAAAAATCAAAATTAGTAACTTTTTATGTGTCCTCATAGAGCTCTTGAATACTCTTTGTCCTTTGCGGTTGTTCATTTGAACTTTCTTGAGAAGAGGGAGATGCAATATTAGTTGGAGAAGGAGGTGGAGTTGTATCCTACACAGGTTCCACGGTCTCTGGTTCTTCTTCATCACCAAAGTATGGAAGAAAATCATATGAAGTTTCTTCCTGAGCTTCCCAATCCCATGCCAATTCTTCATCAAATTCAACATCATGACTCACCACCATCTTGTCGTTGCTTGGGTTGTATAACTTGTAGCCTTTTGAACTCGTATCATAGCAAACAAACACATGCTTGACACTTCGATCGTCAAGCTTTGCTCTCCCTTGATGTGGCACATGAGCATACGTTATGCTCCCAAAGATTCTCAAGTGCTTGACACTTGGTTTTCTTCCACTCCATGCTTATTGAGGGGTTTGATCTCTAATATTTCTTATTGGAGACCTGTTGTTCAAATAAACTGCACAAGAAACAGCTTCGGCCCAAAATTCCTTGGGCATACTTTTAGCTTTCAACATACATCTAGCCATATTAAGAATTGTTCGATTCTTTCTTTCTGCAACTCCATTTTGTTGGGATGAATAAGGTACCGTTAGAGGGCGACGGATTCCATGAGACTGACAAAAGTCATTAAAATTTTTTGAAGTGAATTCACCTCCTCTATCGGACCTTAAAGCTTTTATTTTAAAGTCACTTTCTTTTTCCACAAGTACTTCAAAATTTTTAAAAGCAGCAAAAGTTTCAGATTTTTAGTTCAAGAAATAAACTCAAGTCTTTCTACTAAAGTCATCAATAAAAAGCAGAAAGTATTTACTTTTACCAAAGGAAGGTGGATTGATTGGTCCACACACATCGGTGTGGACAAGCGGAAGCGGTTTGATTGATCTTGCATGGCCTCCTTTGGAAAACTCCCCCTTGCATGTTTTCCAAGAAGACAAGCTTCACATAATTGATTGGGATGGTTGATTGATGGTATCCCATGCACCATGTTCTTTACTCCCATTTATTTGAGTGCTTCAAAATTCAAGTGCCCAAATCGCATGTGCCAACACCATGATTCATCTTGCACATTAGCCTTCAAACACTTTGCATCAAATGTTTTAAGATTCAGAGAAAACAATCTATTCTTTGCCATATGCACTTTAACTATTAGAATTTCACTTGAATCTCTAAGCCAAAGATGCATATTTTTCATGTGGATGTCATATTCCTTTTCAAGAAGTTGGCCCAAACTCAAAATATTACTTTTTAATTTTGGCACATAATAAATATCTTGAATTAACTTGTGACTAACATCTTTACAAGAGATCAGAATTGTACATATCCCTTCGATTTGAATCTTTGAGGTATCTCCAAAGGACACATTACCTCTCACCGTTTTATTGATCTTCACAAACTTCTCTTTGCATCTACACATATGATTGCTTGCTCCATTGTCCAAATACCACGAGTTTCAATCATCTTTGTCTTCTTCCTTGAGTGCCATCAACAACGTTGACTCATCTTCTTCTTTCTTGTCGTCAATAAGGTTAGTTTTTTCTTCAACATTGCTACGATATTCCCAAGAGTAATGGCCAAATTTATGACAATTATAACACTCAATTTTTTATTTATCATACCTTTGTCCATTATTTTCTTGGTAGTAGCCACGTCGTCCTCCTCCTTTATGTCCATGATCACGACCTCTGAATGTTTGGTGGATTTTAACTTCATTGTTGAAGTTGTTACTGTTACTTCTTCCTCTTCCATGACCGCCACGGCCTCGTCCTCGTCCATTTCCTCGATAGCTTGTTTCGCCTTCATAATCCTTTAAGGATGCCTGAGTTTTATGAAGTTGCTCCAATGGCACTTCTTGTCTCCTTTTGATCTTTTCTTGGTGGGCCTGTAAAGAACCCTCCAATTGATCCACCGTCATAGAGTCTAAATCTTTTGACTCTTCAGTAGCACACACCACAAAATCAAATTTAGGTATTAAAGTGGGAAGGATCTTTTCTACCACACGGACATCTTCTATATCCTCCTCGTATCTTCTTAGTTGATTTATAATAGCCTTCACATTTGAAAAATAATCCGAGATGCATTCAGATTCTTTCATTTTTAAAACTTCAAAATCAGCCCTTAGAGTTTGAAGTTTTACCTTTTTTACTTTGTCAACTCCTTGAAGAGAATTTTGTAAAATCCCCCAAGCTTCCTTTGAGGTGGTAGCATCTGCCACCTTCTCAAACATGGCATCATCCAAACATTGGTGGATGAGCGTGAGGGCTTGTTGATCCTTCTTCCTTGTCTTTGCCAAGACCAATTTTTCATTTTGAGGCAGAGCTTCCTCATTATCGGGTTTTGCATACCCTCTATCTACGATTTCCCACACATCCTGAGAGCCAAGAATGGCTTTCATACGTAGACACAATTTCTCATAATTATCTTTTGTAAGACGAGGGTACTGAAAAGACAGCGGATCATTATTCGCCATGGCTCTTATGCCACGTTGTTGGGAAAAAATAATAATATCCCGCCCAGGAATAATATTCATGGTAAATAACAATAATACAAGAGAGTAACAAAGACACCAGATCTTTTGACGGGGTAAAATACAATACCCGAACGGACCAATATTTCCAATATAATATTACAACTTAGTAATGTCAAGCGACTACTACAACTTCGAAAGAAATAACACTCTTTATTTTAAATATCTCGCTACAATATTACTCACACTCACTATTTATCTCACATACTACAATCTGTGGATTACTCTCTCTACGCTCTATTGCGCTCTCTCTGATTTTGATGTATTAAATGAGAAGCCGAAGGGTGCTATTTATAGAAGTTCTTGCAGCAATTCAAACCAATCACAATAGTTGGTTTTGCAACTTGCAAATCTACTTGCAAGTCCATCGATTTGCAAATTGTAGGCGCCCACGATTTCCAATTTCCCAATAGTCTCATTTAGTTATTTTCTATTTTAATAAGGACCCACAATTACAACCTTTATTGAAAAAATGACACCGTATAGTTACTATAAAAACAATAGCGAAAAAATATATAAAATTTATATATATACATTCTGCATGTTATATGCAAAAATTATACAAATTTTATATACTTTTTCGGCTACCAAATATAAATAGTTTCTGGCGCGTGATAAAAGTGATAATACCCACCTTTATTCCTCGTACCAACTTAAGGTTCGTAGTACAACAAAGTCATAGGATTTGTCAAGCATAGTATTGTCGGAGTGGAAAACTTGAAGCAGATATTGTGTCTATGGACTGAGTAACTAGCTCTGGAGAAGTCAAACATGTTTCAAAATTGATTCTGGTAGTATAAAAACAAACTTCACTGCATGTGTCTTTGATTTGAAAAAGCAGCATTTCATTTGGAGCGGGATTACAGTAGAGAGAAGTGAAACATCATTGAGTAGAACAGACTCTTGACTGTTGACACAAATCTGAACATTTGAGTTTTCATGAGTACTTTTTCTCTGATGATCACTTTTATTTTCACTCCTCCTTTATCCTTACTCCAAGTATAGAAATGAAATGGACTTGGACATGTGGACTTAAAATTCTTCTCCACATATAACCCTGTCACTATCTTGTCCCACCTTAATTCTACTCCATCTGCCCTAGTCTAAGACAACAACAACTATGCCAAATAAGTTGAGTTCGACTATAAGAATACTCACTGGCCATGTTGCTCCGTTTAAACTCATCTCATGCCAATATTATGTAAAAAAAATATGATTGGCAATTAGTGATCTATCAATCGGTGGCTGCCATTTGAATTAGATAACAATTGATAACCAACAAAAAGAAAAGGAAAGCGACTGGGATGCAGTGGCGAAGCCACATGGTGATAAGGGTGGTCAACTGACCACCCTTCATCGAACAATTGCACTGTGTACATAGGTAAAATATTACGTTTTAGAAGTATATAACACATATTGAACACCCTTTGTCAAAAATGTTTTTCACTTCTTTTAAATTTGAACATCCTGCCACTGCTGGGATGGCTTCACTTTATGTGAAAAGAGCTGCAAAATTGTAGTAAACAACCAGGCCAAAACTACTACTCCTAGTTTAAGGCTGTTCAAGAAGTTTTCAAGCTATCTAGGATTAAAATATTGTAGCAGCATATTACAATATCAGTTACCCAACAAGCTCCTTCTTCCCTTTCCCAAATTACCTCTTCCTACTACTAGTATATAAGGATGGGATTTTCTAAAGCAAGTTGGTTGAAATCCTATCCAAGACTTTTTAGATGCTGTTGCTATCTGTACCTGCTAGTCTATGCTTCACTCTTCTTCATAGCAATTACGGTCTAGATCCCCGCGAAGTTATGTTGAAAAATACTTGCTGTAGCATATTTAGAGTATATGGATCTTCCTGCAAAGGCATATGCAAAAATAATAACTATGAAGGTGAGGCCGTGACAGTAATTTCAAACAGTGTACGTGCAACATTAGCTGGAGAGATTGCAGCAGTTTATAAGTGCATGGAGGAAAGAAGCTGATAGACTCACACGAAGAACAATGTGAAAAGTGTTGTCAATTAGCTGCGGAGGAAAATTGTATCTCAATACATCACATACCCTGTATTGTGAAGGGAGATCAAACAAGAATTCGCATAAAATACAATGGATAATTAGAGACAAAATAACCATCAACAGGGACAAAAATGGTTTACTCGCCTAACCTTGATACTTGCGAAAGACTTAGATAACATTGAACAACATACTTTAGCAGCTGTAAACAAGGGTTAACAGAGATCTTTTCTACAAGTCGACTCAAGGTTTGTACCACTGCCAGAAAACGTTCAGTAAAAGCACAACAATAGTCCAGCCCTTCCTCTTGCATCAAGATTTTCATAACTATGAGCGTTGCAACCTGTACAACCATAACACTCTTTTCATTTAATGACACCGAAAAACTAATATATTAAAAACCAGTATATGCGAGAGAACAAATTGCTAAACCATTATTACTGTTAGTGGAAAATTTCAAATCAAGATAAGCTGAGTGACACCCCATGAAATTATTGAAGCTATAATCAGGTGGAAAAGAAAGCCACCACCAGTTATTACATACATGATGACACGATCATCAAAAGCAGTGGTGGATCATCACCAACTTTCTACTGTATAGAAGCATACTAAAATGACTCTGTTATGTTCGTGAAGCATATTCGGTCATAAAACCGAAAAAAGAAAGAGAGGTTCGGTAGATTGACATCACATATTAAAAGTCAAATTATGATGAATGCTCTAAATATTGATAAAAAGCATGCATAAATGATAATAGAATTCTAGATTAATTTCCATTGCTTCAGATCACGGAACAAGAATTTAAAGATCAAAGCTGTTTGGACTTATAGGAGAAGAGATACAGAGTTGGTAAAAACCCATATTTTTTCTTGGAGAATCATGTACTAATAGAGAATACAAATTGAAGGATAACATATTAATAAAAAGAAAAACAAGAGGAGAATGAAAAGAGAACAGGAAAAGTGAACCAGGAGGTAATTTGTACTATGCCTGACCTGGAATTTGTGAGAAATGAGACACAGGCATTTGGTGAACAGGAATGCAAGAAACATGTCGACTTTGATTTTGCAGCTAGCTTCGGGACAGATGAAGTAAGAGAGAAAAAGGAAACAGAAAAAGGAGCAGCTGCGGAAAAACAGAAAAGGAAGAAAAGAGAGTAAAAAATGGACTAGCAGCGCTTCGCAGAAGACTCAAACTTGGAGTTTCCTATGCGCAGGAGCACTATGGGGAAATACCTGTGCCCATCCTCTCACTGTTCTCTAGTATCAAGTTTCTATTTTTTACATATTCATGTAAAAATTAAATATAGCTCAAGCAGGAGGCAATAGCTGCACGTGCAACACTGCTTCTGCTGAACATCCACATTTGATGATATGGGAGATCAGCAACTGAACTTGCTACTGCCTTGAGAGCTACTTCTTCCCTTATGCAAAACAATGTCTCAAACGATAAGTCCTATCTGTATTCTGATTTCTTAGTTGTTATCCAAGAATCTAACTCCAAAAACAATGAAAGAATATAAATGTCTTGTTCTGAATATGCTGCAAAAGCCAATGAATTACCTCGGTAGAGCTGTTTCAACAGCCAAGGGCATCAGATACGGGGATGTTAATGCATTACATTTTAGCAGAAATTTTACCATTCTAATGTGATGATCCAAAAGGTAATCTTTTGTTTTAGAATCCGAATTCGGGTTCCGAGGCCTTGAAAACCTCATTTTCCTCTTCCTCGATTTGCGTGCGCAGTCCGAACGAGCTTCCGGAAAGCTTTTGTGTGAAAAAGTTAAGAAATAATGATTTTTGGCTTAAAAAGATGATTTTAGTTGACTTCGGTCAACATTTTGGGTAAACGAACTCGTACCCGTGTTCCAACGGTCCCAGAGGGTCCGTAGTAAAAAATGGGACTTGGGCGTATGCTCGGAATCGAATTCCGAGGTCCCTAGCCCGAGAAATAAATTTTTGAAGAAAATTGTTTAACTGAAAATATAATAGTTCATGAAAATTGAATAGTGTTGGAACTTGATGGAATCGGGCCCGTATTTTGGTTCCGAAGCCGGGTATAGGTCCGTTATAATATTGAAACCTTATCTGTAAGATTTGGTGAGAAACGGAAGTAATTTGACGTGATTCGGACCTTTGGTTGAGAAAATAGGAAGTTTGAACTATCTTGAGAATTTCATGAGTTTTGGTGTTAAATTTGTTGTCTAAGATGTTATTTTGGCGATTCGATCGCACGAGCAAGTCTGTATAATGTTTTTAGACTTGTGTGCATGTTTGGTTTGGTGCCCCGAGGGCTCGGGTGAGTTAGTGCTCGGATGAGTTAAGGATAGGCTTCGGAGTGTATAGACTTAGAAAGGACCTGTGTTGAATAGTTCCAGAAAATTTTAGGTCTCTCAACCTGGGGTTTCGCGGTCCGCAGTAGAATTTTGCGGCCGCACGGGGGATTCCGCTACCGCGGTGGGATTTTGCGATCAGCGGTGGGCAAGGCCAAAGCTTCCGCGGCCACGGCCGTTATTTTGCTGTCAGCGGTGAGTTTCGCGGCCGTGGCCCTTATTTCGCGGTCAACATTTTGAGGATCTGTGAGGGCTATAGAAACGGGACTTTTCATCCATTTTCATTTTTTCAAAACCCTATAGCATAAGAGGCGATTTATGAAATACTCTTTCTTCCCTAAATCATAAGTAAGTGATTTTAAACTCATTTCTTTCACTTTTAACTTCTTTTTACAAGATTTCATCCTAGAATCTAGGGATTTTCATGGGGGAATTGGGTGTTTTTGGGTAGAATTAGGAATTTCGAAATTTGGGGATTTAGACCTCAAATTGAGGTCGGATTCCAAGACCAATTGTATATCCGGGCTCGGGGGTGAATGGGTAATTGGGTTTTGATCCAAATTTCGAGTTTGGACCAAGTGGGCCCAGGGTTGGGTTTTGACTTTTTGGGGAAAATGTTGGGAAATCTATAATTAAACATGGGAATTGAGTTCTTTAGCATTTATGTTATTAAGTGATTTATGACTAGATACAAGCGGATTGGAAGTGGAACCGAGAGGTAAAACGGTAATTGAGGCTTGACTTTTGGCCGTGGAATCGAGGTAAGTTTTGGTCTAACCTTAGCTTGAGGGAATAGGTGTTGTGGTCTTATTTGCTATGTGTTAGTGTTGAGTACGACATATAGGTGTGGTGACGAGTATCTATACGTTGGTGTCAAGCATGCCCGTGAGTCCTATACCATGATTGTTGTGACTCATATTATGTATTGTCCATGCTTAAATTGACGATTATCACTGTTGAACAAGACTTGTGATAATTTCTTGAAAATTGACCATTGTTGAGTATTGGCTCAAGTTGATATTTATTTTGTGAAGTAACTGTTGGAACGAGATTGGTTATAGCTGATTCCCTTGCCGGGATGTATTTGTTTCTATTGTTGATTCACTTGCCGGGATGTATTGTTTCTATTGTTTGGGTGAGGAAGAGTGTAAAGCACGAAGGGTGATGTTGTGCATGATATCGTGAGTGAGTGTTAATGCACGAAGGGTGATACAAATATGGTGTTCATTATGTTTCTCTATTGAGTTAGTGTTAGAATTTGATATTCCCCGCAGCATGTTCCCTTCTCATCTTTATCTGTTATTTCTTGTTATTATTGTTTTGTTCGTATATGATTTAACTGCACATGTTTATATGGTTGTCGTGTCCTAGCCTCGTCACTACTTCGCCGAGGTTAGGATCGACACTTACCAGTACATGGGGTCGGTTGTACTGATACTGCACTCTGCACTTCTGTGCAGATCTCAGTGCCGGATATTGTGAGTAGATTCGAGGTTGCTGCCTTCAGTCCAGGGAGACCAAGGTAGATCTGTTGGCGTTCGCAGAGCCTGAAGTTCCCTTTCCCCGTTTTAGTTTCTTCTGTCTCTTCTATTTCGAGAACAGTTGTACTTCTTTTAGACTTATATTTGTAGTAAATCTTAGACGTTCGTGGATTGTGACACCAGATCCATGGGGTAGTTATGTACTTGAGTTGTGGCACTGTTATATCACTTCCGAATTTCATAATTATCTTATTTTTCATTATTATCTGTTCCGGTTTGATTAATAATAATGGTGGTAAAACTGTAACTGTCGACTTGCCTAGTTTTTAGGAGTAGGCGTCATCACGATTCCCGAAGATGGAAAATCCGGATCGTGACATCTAATTCCTCAAGAGTGATGGCACTATGCTTTGCAGAGATAGTGTGGTCTTTCATTCTTTGTAAATTCGTTTAATTTACTTCAGAATTCAATTTTTTTTTCGTTTGAACTACATACATAGAATGTTAAACACAGTATAAACATTTTTTATGATAACTCACATGTATATTTATGGTTATATCAGAATACTACTCTCATAGAAGATCAAAATGTAGTTATAGTTTTGCAAGAGATGAAATTGAAGGTAGGCCTAACCTTCCGTGACAGTTCATCTCCCTGATCCATGCAGCGCAGGCACAAAGGAAATAGTTGTGTTTCTAGAAAAAAATTAAGAATTTCTGGTCCATATGGATCATCAAACTGCACAACAAAGTGAATTCAGATATCGTATTAGTTCTTCTTAGGATAACTACATAGAGTGTAAGATCAATGGTCACATTACCATATGAAAGTCCATACATCACAGAGAGTTAATACTTCAGAGAAATCAGATTGGCATTTTGCTAATTAGTATGAGATTAGAATGTGGACGGAATTCACTTGCATGCAAATATTGACTTTCACAATAGAAGTGGAGAAGAGCCATGACCCATATTAATGCATCTATAAGTTTGTTGCAAGTAAAAGGGAATTAAAATACTCATGGTTCTGCTCCATTAACAGCGACAATAGCTGCAGTAATATAGCTTCTAATTTTCTAAGAGAAAAATTGCTTTAACATAATATCCATGCAATGCAGTTATTCATGCTAGACTAAACTACGTATAGTTTAGTTACTCAACATATGGTCCAAGTTGAAGAAACTTGAAAAATCAGTGAATGAAAGAAATGTAATGAGAAGTAGGGACAGAACATGTGAATAATTGTTTAGGTTATATTATCACCTTTGCTAGGGAACCAATAAGACCCAAGCTGCTAAGCCTCACAAATTCCAGAGGCTTCTCATTTGCTGAAGCTCTGAGAAATGGGTAAAGATAAAATGGTATGTTGGCTGCATAAAAATAGTAGTATTAGAAGAAGAAACTACTACTGAAATAACAGGAGACGAAAACAATTTCCAGTTAACTCAGAAATCAGTCTATGATTCCTTTTACTTGTGCTCTATCATAATCCATGAAGAAAACCAGGAGGATAAAAGGCAGAGGATGAAACCTATTGAAGAAGTGAATACAAATTAAATGTCTGAGGATAACTAGACCAGCGGATGGACAATGCTTCTCACCAAAGGTCTTTGCAGGCACAATGTACACACTCACCACAAAAATGATAGTGGCTTGAACATTTACAATTCATGTTCGCAATGCAGTAAAATCAGAAACCATATAAACTAACAAACTTTTAAATTAGAAAAAGGACTGCAGTTGGCAGAATTTGTTCTTATACGCAATCTGAATTTGCAAGAAAGGAGAATGGAAGATATGCCAAGAAAAAGCGAATAACATTGTAACAACACTTAGGTCGATGAAAAGGTAAAACGGCAAAACTCGTCCATTTGAAAACTAGTAAGTTGAACCTGTTGTTTTGGTAGATACATGCATACTCATTTGCATATTATAAAAGTAGATTGACAAGGATATATCTTAATATTCATTTTTGTGTGAAGCATTAGAGAACCACGCTACCTTTGACGAGCCCCTTCCTTGTTTCTGGGTGAGAGGCCATACACTGCACTCATAAAGCCATAAAAGAGTGGTTGTTACATATCATTAAGAGGCACAAGGTGTTGAAAATAGTAGACTACAATCTGATTCCATCAAATTCATTTTATGACTTCATCCTCCTGATCCCAGAACATTACTGACTATTGAATTATCTATTCAGTGAAAAATTTTTACTATGAATTATATATCGTGTATACAGTTTCCGTGGAGTCATGCACAAAAATCCTGTGTACAGACTATATTCTGATAATTTTTCCCTTCATCTGCATTTTAAACCCAATTTAGTGCAACTAGCATTAGACTGCCTCTAACAGTGCACTGCATGGACATTACGTATAAAAACAGATAATGAGTTTTACCTTTCCACATAACACTTACTTAAACATCAGACTTGATTATCTATACTGAAGTTACTACGAAGATATTAAAGCAGTTTGCTACTCATATTACAGCGCTCCATTTAATAATAGCGATTGTAATATGAGATATCTGTGGAGAAATATAAACTGATTTCTCCATTTATTCTGGTGCTTCAGTGTTTTAAGGACATTTCAAGTGGGAAAGACTAGGACCTTTATTCCTAGGTTATGATCATCAAATATTCTTACTCTCAAGCACAGATTTGATGCTATAACATCTTATCATCGTAACACTGAAAAATCATGAGACCACGAGAAAGAAGGCAACATCCAGACTGTATTACCAAATTATTTAATTTAAGCGTGAACCTAATCTAGGATGCAGCCCATTCTAGTCGAACAAGTTTTGAAGTAAGTGCATGAAGAAGGCAGTTGAAAGCAAGTTTATCCTCGTTGAGTAGCACTTTCACCTGCTCTAATAGAAAATATGTAATATGATATGCATGTACAAGATGTAGAAGCTAAGGATACACGCCAAACCAAGATTGTATGCAAACGCACAAGGAGAAGTACAGTGGTATATGTTGACCTGAAGTAAAGTAAGAGCATCACAAACTCGAGTTGATTCCTTCATGGTTAATGTTGAGGTTGACAACTTCGGGTACACTGCTAATACTTCCTGGAGTGAAGAGAAAAGTTAGGTTCCAAAAACTTGTAGCAATTTAGAACTCCTGGTCCATCTACATCTTTTGCCATAACTTTCGATGTATATGGCTTGTCCTGCCTGCAGAGTAAGTGCCTCACATATTTGTTTTTGCTGCTTACAGAAAGGGCTCCATATGGGTTCGTTGAAATGAAATCATGTATTTGAGCAAAACTTATCATTTTCAAATCTTAATTTCAATGTGCAAGGCTAATCGCAACCGTTCCCAATCTATCTCAAATCAAATTGCTTTATAGATCTCTTGAAAAAATTACTATTATGGCAATATGACCAGAACGTATGGACCTTAAATCAATTCTATATTCAAGATTTCACGCACCCAGAAAAATAATTTAGAATATACTAACCCAAATACAGTCAAAGAGCTAACTTACAATGCAGCAACTCAAACGAATATCATGAGCATAACACATATAAAAGGTGACCTAACAAAATTAACCCTTTCTTAAGTCAAACTTTTCTACAATTCTCGTAACTATCAACACTAAAGAAATCTCAGAGTCTGGCAATAAAATGCACAGATTATTCCTAGTGAAGAACTTATAAGTGCCCCACCCCCACCTCCACTCCAAGAAAGCATCGACTACACTCAAACTATCAAGTTATTTACATATCCCTTTCTTATATTGAATACAACAGTAGTTGGCCATTTTTGTCAAATTGGCAAGCTATAAAGCAGTATCTAGTTGAACCATCTCACAAAGACTGAAATTTAATTCAAGAGGTTCTACTTTTGCATTGCTGTTAAGTGTTTGCATGTGCTAAGTGAGTTCGTTTCTTCTTACCACGAAGATCCACAAATTAATCAAAAACTGTCCTTTGATAAGCTAACTTAGATATTTTGGAATGGAAACTTTGCATAATTCAGTTTCTGTATTACTATTAATATCAATATTGTTTGGAAGAGGAATTCAAATACCAAAAAAAAGAACCTCTAATTTACATGTGCCTCCTATGGTATGTGGAAACTTTGCCTTTCGCAAGCAGAGCTCAGGTGAAAAACTTAAAAGTCCAGCTTAAGTATAATTTGAAGTGTAGTTGACAAGAGATTGACAAAATGTAAAAGAGGTATACCTGTAAAAGTATGTACACGGTATTAAAGGAGTTCCACAGCAGCAAAGCCAGATCGCTGCACATTTCTCGTTTCTAACAAAATAAAATAAAATTACCACCTCAGAATTGTCTCCCCAAATTTACCACGTTAGACAGGATAGATGAGAGACAAAGCAAAAGATAATTGGAAATAAACAAAAACAAGATGGTCTTTTTATCATGTTGAACTGTATCAAAGTTAAGCTCATTCTTCAAAGTTAATTTATTAGTATGTTCTTTTAAGAAAGTAATCATAGAAATGAAGAAGCCAATCCGTTGTATATCGTAAGGAGAAATCAAGATGGATTATATCAGTTCCCCACCAGTGTGATCAGACAGTGTGTTCTGCTTGACCTATAAAAAGTTGAATATTTTTAAACAATATATATGTATACTAAGTGCTTACTCATTGGCCATTGCCACATAATAGTAGTTGGTGTGGTGTTATTTTCTACATCTACTAAAAGATTAATGGAGTGCTTTTAGTTGATTACAGAACTTGCTATAATATTATGGGGTGCTAATTTATCCTGATGTGATCAACATATAAAATTACACACACATACGAGGGTTAAACCATAGATGTACTACAAAATTACACACCATCCATTGCCAAGGTAATTCTGCCCACCAAAACTGGAGTACTAGATGGGCTCACACCAAGTATTCTAGCTGGATTTAACCCTAAAATCTAGGTTGTTATTTCCATGTCTCGGCCACTAGGCCATCCCTTTGGAGAGTACTTTTTTCATTACGTGCTCCTTCCTACATACAGGGGGTGTGACAGCATTAAAAGACACCATTCTCCAACCGTAGCATACATAGTACATGGTAGTGGATGCATTTTTCGCCTCGACACATACATATACATATATTGTATACACAAACACACACACACACAAAAAAAAAAGACCCCACACTTTGAAAACCCTCCTTTCAAGCATCAATATTGATTCTTAATTCTTCACTCTCATGGAGAGGAACCTCCAACTTCTGGTCCTTTTCCACTAGGCTATCACTCTCTCATCGACTCAGAGCCGAATGTAGTGTATGAATTAGGGGTTCATCCAAGCCTAGTAATTTTAGCTCAGACCCAACAATTTGACTAAATAAGTACAAATAATAGATTTGGAACCCAGTAAATCGGATAAATTGTGGTAGAATATATTCCTAACCGAACCATATCCATAATATTCACATTCTGCATGCCTCTACCTCCATAAATATATGTAATTGAACAATTTTATAAAAAATATACTACTCCGTACGTGTATCATAGTAAGGCCAGGTAGTGGGTGCATTATAACTAAGTACCCATATGGATACACCTCTGCCCATCAACCGAAAAAAGAACAACAAAAACAACATACATTACGAAAAATCCCAGAAAAATCGCTTGGCTTTCTGAGGATTCAAAACTCAAAACATGTACTTTTTCTTGGTACCACAAAACCAATAAAGAAAATTAACTTTACCTGTTTGATCACAATGTTGAGTCGACTAAGAACCGCTTCACGAAGATTACTGTCGCGAAGCAACGCTATCAACTGCTCCGGCGAGGCCGTTGGCAAGTCAGGAGGCTTCTGTGCGACTAACAACGCGCTACGGCGGAGTTGGTCCACCAATGGCGGCGGCTTTGGCAAATTATCCATTCAGAGTAAGATGTACGGTTAGCCTCTTGCAACTGTACCCAACTTTTTCTTGCCCTTTCAAATTCTTGGAGAGAATCTTGAAATTGCTTTAGTGAAAGAGAAAGGGTAGTAGATAATTCTCTCAAAAAGTTTTTCCTTGCTGTCTACGGCTTTGGCTCTTTGGGATTCCAAGTTAGCGGGGAGAATGGAGGGGCGGAAGGGTTGTGTATTTCATGCAGAATCTCGATATTATAGGAGCAGTGTTTTAGTGAGACTTAAAAAAAAAGTTTAATTTCGAAAAAAACTTTAAAAAGAAAGAAGAATTAAATGACGACATAATAAGAGTGTTATATATATTAAAAGGACACGTTACTAAAGTTTCCGCTATGCCCAGATCCGAAAAAGAGCAATAACATAAAGGTCTATTTATATATATTGATTTGTATAAATCATTTTCACATTAAAAGTATAAAAGTTAAACTCGATGGGTAAAACTTTAGTCTAGATGTGTTTAGTAACATTCTTGTAATAAGTGCTTTATTCTCTTCAGTAATTCAAATATCATACCATTAAATTAAAAAAAAAAAAAAAGTGTGCCTCCAATTATGAGACATTAAAGAGATATGGCAAACAAGAATAATCTAAAAAAATTGCGTCCATGTTTTTGAGCTTTATAAGACATATTTCTTGTGAGTTAGAGATTACATTAAGCAGCTTAATTTTGATGTGTTTGTAATGAAACTAATTTTAAATGATACAATTTATAAAATACAAGGATTACTTTAATTTTTGTGTCATTAATTATTGAATGATAATTTTTTTTAACTCAATCCTTCCCTTAAATTTTCTTTATTAAGAAAGCATGTCCACTTCAATTGAAAATAAGTATTTACTAGTTGAGACTATTTGAATTGGCTAATTGAGAAGCATTTTATCTAGCGAAATTTGAAATGATAAAAGGTGAAACATTTGTGTCATTAATTAGGCTAAGAACAATTTCGCATACAGTTAATTAACTGGAACAAGCGACTTCATCGCATTTGTAATGTGTATTCTAATTAATCTGAATTCCATGTAAAGATCTGCATTAATTACTTGAAGATGGGCATCTTCCCTCTTTATCATATCTGGTGCATGCGACAGGAAATCGCATGCTAAGTAAATGGGCGTTTAATAATAAAAAGATAGAGTAATAATTAATAAATTGACTTTTTGTAAACTTAGAAAAATTACATGTTACGCGAGCTAAAATCTAGAGTAAGAGGGTGTTTGGCTAAGCTTATAAGCTGGTTAAACTGGCTTATAAGTACTTTTTAGCTTATCTACACGTTTGGTACAATTAAAAGTGCTTATAAGTTAAGTGTTTATAAGCTAAAAATAAGTCATAAGTTGGTCTCCCCCAACTTATCAAATTTCAGTTTATAAGCACTTTAGGTTTGACCAAAATATTTACTATTCTATTCCTAAAATACTTCTTTTTAAAACAAAACTCTTCGTATACCCAGTTCTTCGGCTGCTTATTATTAATTTCAGCACTTTCATCCAAACACGTAACTGCTTATTTTTTAAATCAGTTTCAGCACTTAAAAGTGCTTATCAGCACCTATGCTTATCAGCTAAGCCAAACGGGCTCTAAGTCTTTTTTAAACTTGCCTAGCTTCTGTGGGGGTGGTATTTCTCTCAAAACATACATGATAATTAATCACAGAAGGAGAATTATGGTACAATATACGTAGCAAGTTTATCTTTTTTGTTAGTGTAATTAACGGGAAATTAAAATAAAAGTAATGAACGTAATATCTCAAACCATGAGAAGTTAAATGTGTATAAAGGTAAAACAGTAATACTAGACGATTGTCTAAAAACTTTTCATAAAAAATGGAAAACCGCTATTACTCTTTGAGAGATAGGGGGTCAGTTGAGGAGGTAGGATTTAAAAAAAGGGGAAAAAAAGGAATTTAGGGTGTGTTTGGTATAGCGGAAAATGTTTTCCGTGGAAAATATTTTTCAAGAAAATGTGTTTTTGGAAAACAAGTAGTAATCTTATTCATTTTCCGGTGTTTGGTACGCAAATTAAGGAAAATGACTTCTCAAGAGTATTCATAAATAATTTAGATATAATAAACATGAAGCCGTGAACTTTCAAACCAACAACCTTCCGAACAACAAATTTCATAAACTTTCGAACCGCTAAACTTTCGAAACCGCAGAATTTTGAACCCGTAAACTTTATAATTTCTAAACCTGTAAACTTCCAAACACATAAACCTCCGAACTCATAATTTTGGAACTTGTAAAATTTTGAACCTTTAACCCGATAAATAAAAAAATTAAAACTGAAAAATATATTTAAAAAATATTTTTTTTCGTGGGCAGTAAAACAAAAAATACAGAAATTTAAATTACAAAAAAAAGTAAATTTTTTTGTGCAGGTGGGGGCGTGGGGCAGGTGAGGGGGGTTAGGGTGGGTGGTGCAGAAAAATGAAAAAATAGAAATTTAAAATTGAAAAAAAATTAAGATAGAAAAATATATTTAAAAAATATTTTTTCCGGGGGGGGGAGTGTGGGGTAGGGTGGAGGGATAGTAGGGTGGGTGGTAACAGAAAAACAGATTTTTTTTAAAAAAAAGACTTTTTTGGAGAGAGGGTGGGGTTGGTTGGTGAGGGTGGGGAAGGTTGAGAAGGGATTTTGGAAAATGTTTTTCCTTCTCTTGATAAAGAAAACATTTTCCTCAAATTGGAGGAAAATGAGCTCATAAGGAAAATGTTTTCCAAAACATTTAAGCTAGCCAATCATGAGAAAATTGAAAAACATTTTCCGGAAAATGTTTTCCTTCATACCAAACACGCCCTTAATGTAGAGTAGACAAGGAGGAGTTAAAATCCATATCACAGTGTTCTAATCAAGAAGATATCTGTATACGGGTAAAACCGAGCCCGTTTACCGTAAGGAATCGATATCAGGGTGAGGAACCACTCGTATCGGAGTTCGTGCAAAATACCTGCACTTGGAGGCATCGGGACCACGTTCCCCCGGTCCCGTTCGAGTCCCCAAGACTTCGGAGAGCATTACCGAACGACCGCACACAACTAACAAAGGGACGTGATATCCGCGCCCAATCGGATGTCACGGCGTAAAACTCGATAGGCCCATATAAGTGATGAATCAGTGATTAGCGAAAAGAAAGATTTTTACCCTTTTTTAGAATTGTACTTAGGGTAAAACTCTCCTACTATATAAAAGAAAAGCTAACTATTCATTAGAGACGTTGTAACATGCATACCAAGGCAATATACTTTTGTTCTTTCAGTTTCTAAAGGTTATTCATAGTTCTTGTTTTTGTTCATAAAGTTCTTCATAAATGCAAGCTTGGAACCGAAGGCAAGTCCCCTATTAAGCCCTTAACCTAGCTCGGACCCACTCTTATCATTGGTTTGGTTATTTATCACGTCTTTTATTTGCTTAATTTAATGTCTTAGAATCGCTTGTATTGAACTAATCCACATATTCTTAAAATCGCGTATAAATTCAATTGTTATCAGTTTTTAGGATAAATAATAACACAATGATTAAAGATCAAAGGATTTTATCCTCAATTATAATTGGTCAAAATAAGTAAACTTACCAGTTTTGGTGATAGATTTTTTTTTTTTCATTTTTGAATTATATATAGGGTCAGGGGAAGGGAATATGGGAGAGAAGATTACAAGGTGAGAAATCAAATTCTGATCAACAAGATAAAAGTTGAGATAGCCAATAAAATGAGCTACTAAGATTCCTCGTTGGTGGTAGGATAATATCTATATATATTTGAGATTGTGTATTTTTATGGTAGTCAAGTGTTTTCTTATCTTTCATTGTTTTGAAGGAAAATATTGGACATATTATTTTATAGGCAAAATACATACTTTACCCATCGACCTTGTCCCTAAATCCCTCTTACACATCTGTTAATGACGAAAATAATATTACACACCAAAACTTTTAAAGGTGTATCAATTACACACCACTTCGATGTTTGACCACATCTGCTTAAAGATTGTTATTACACGCGCCAATCCGCGTCTGACACGTGTCATAAATCGAAGAAAAAAAACTAAAAAAAGACCTCTGCCCCCCACCCCCACTCCTCATCTTCCCAAAGAAAAAATAGAGAAAAAACCCCACCCCTCCTCATCTCCCCAATCCCATCATCTTCTCCACCACCCCATACTACCACCAACCCTTCCACTACAAGTACATTCTTCCCCAACTATAGATTCAACTATTTGCCCGATTTTTAATAAGTTTTAATAACATCCATCACAAATCCTTATAGAAATTTCAAAATCAAGCTCAAACCCAAAGCTTCAAAGTTGTTAATGGTGTTTTTTGAATTTTATTAAAATTAATCACTTAAGTAATTTTTTATTAAATAATAATCACGAATTCAAACTAATTTTCTAGGTCATGGAACATCAAAATCAACAAGACCCGATTAAATTTTCAAGCTTTTTCAAATGGTCAATAATGGAGGTTTTTATAAGATCTAATAGCTCCTCTTTTCTTCTTTTTTTTCTTTTTCTTTTCTTCTTAGTCACGGGGGTTGAAGAGATGAAATATGAGGGGTAGACAAACCTAGGATGGAGGTTGGAGAAGAAGACAGAACAGGGGGGATCGCTGAGTTGTAGGTTGGGGAAGAAGACATGGGTTATATTTTTTTCTTTAGTTTGTAAAGAAAATAGTTAAAAGGGGAAAAAAAATTAAAAAAATTAATTTCAGGTGAATTTTGTAGTTTTCATGTGCCTCCTTTATGTGTAATACACGCGTGTGACACATGACAAAAGAGGTATGTAATTGATAGACTTTTAAAAATTTTGGTGTGTAATACTATTTTCATATTTAATAAGTGTGTAAAAGAAATTTGAGTACAAAATCGATGGGTAAAGTATGTATTTCGCCTTATTTTATACTTAGAGACGTTGTTATGAATAACTAATTTGTTGTGCCGACGTTCTGCGCATTTGGTAATATCAAAATACTTCGGGATTATTTCACATAGTCACTTAACTTTATTTGTCGTATTAGTAAAAGCACAAAATTATTTTATGTCTTGGTAAAATCACAAATCTTACCTAATACTGTATCAGTAAAGTCATGAAACAATTTGTAGTCGTATGAAAGTCACTTAACTTTACGTGTTGCATTTATAAACTTGCAAATTTATTTTTTGTTTCGTCACATTCACTGAACTATACGTTAGTTGTCTAAAAAATTACTAACTTAATAGTGTATGGGTCCGAATTTGATCGACCACGACCTACAGCGAGCATAGCAAACGACCGAGTACCTGCGAGTCAACGCCCAGAGAGATACGACCTTGTAGTAAAAGAAGAGACAACATGACCTCGACAATAGAATCAGCCCGTTAGGAGACCTAGAGAATATTCCTTAGATAATTCTTTACTTGTCGATTCCGTGTTTGGAAGAAACTCCTCAGTATATAAGAAGGTTGAAAGCCTTGTAAAAAGGTGGGACTTTATAAAAACTCACCAGCCTTGAATGAAAAGAATATTGACAACTCACTTATCTCTATTATTATCATCCTAGAGTTTATGATTTTCAGCTACGATTTACCTCTTCATCTTTGATTGATTTGTCCAAAAAGAGTTTAACATCTTTTAAGTCAAATAATTTGGCACCGTCTGTGGGGATTTCCATAGCTGAAATCATACTTCTCATCTAGGTTCTAGAAAGTGACGATTACTGTTCTTCAAACCTCATAAAAACCAACAATGGCAGAAAAAGAAGCGAGGCTGAAGATGATAGCAGATGTCTCGAACAATCTCTTGAACTCCCTCAACGAAGCCGGTAGGGAAGACACTGAGAACACAACACCAAGAGTTACACCGGAGGGAGAGATCTCACCTTCTCCACACGGGGATCTAATGGTCTTACACGAAAGGGGAGCTTCAACGTCCACGGCGGGGGAAGCACCACCACCAGTCAAAAAGCTGCTAGAAGAATGGTTGACAAGTGCTCTGAGCAACATGCTCGAAAACCCCCCTCAAGGAGATGTCGAAAACTTGCCGCCTACAGAAATCGCAGCTACCACCAATGAGCCGAGCGCTACACGAACGGGTAACACCCACACTGTCACGGATGCAAGTGACGATGCACTCATGGCCATCTTAAAGAAAATGGAAGAGATGAAAAACGAGAATAAAACACTCTGTGATCAAATGAAGGAGCATCAGGAGAAGGTTGACAAAATACCAGGCGCCCCCCAAGCTATTACCAAAATGCGATGTGGTCCGATTCGTCGAACAACCATACAGTGAAAGGGCTGCTCCTCACCCTATCCCAAAAACCTTCAAGATGCCACCATACTTGAAAATATATGACGGGACCACGGAACCGGAGGATCATCTAATTCATTATGTTACTGCGGTAAAGGGCAACGATCTATCAAAGGAACAAGTACCATCTGTGCTGCTAAAAATGTTCGGTGAGACCTTGACAGTGGGAGCATTAACATGGTACTCCCAGCTACCAGCGCGATCGATATCGACGTTCGAGGAGATGGCGGACAAATTCGCCACCGCTCATGCAGAGGCGAAGAAGGCTGAAGCTAGGGTCAATGATATCTTCGCCGTCAAACAAATGACGGGCGAAGGACTTCGGGATTTCCTGGCTCGATTCAACAGAGTAAGGATAAGCCTACCAAATGTGTCAGAAGGGATGGCAGTAGCAGCCTTTCAAAATGGGTTAAACAGGAGCGGATCAAAAGCGACCAAAAAACTACTCAGTAGACTCATGAAGTATCCCCCTACCACATAGGAAGAAATTCACAACGCCTACTGTGCTGAGGTAAGGGCAGATGAAGAAGACCTGAACGGGCCGCTTCAGCGATTAACATCGGTCCAAACCGAGACAAGGAGAGATCAACGTAACGATGGGCGAAGAGATCAACCACCACGCTTCAACCGAGAAAGGCATTAGCCCTATATCCGAACATCCAACGCGTCCCCTCCCCGACACGCGGAAGCCTTGCCGCGGCACACTGCGCCCCTCTGAAATGAAAGAGGTATGCCTCCGCTACTATCTGCTCATATTTTTTGTGTTTCCCCTTCAGAGATAGTGTACGCACTAGAGAAGCTGGGCACGAAGGTACAATGGCCGCAAAAAATGAAATTGGTCCCAAGCACCAGAAGGTCTAACGTCCTCTGCGAATTCCACCAAGAAAGAGGACATAAGACCGAGGATTGCATAGAGGGCTATCACCCTTTTCTACCTCTACCTCCCCACTTCCGAAAAGAGGCGCTGTGATTGACGGGGTGGCTAGAAGAACCTCCTCATTGGCATGACGAGACCTTTGCATAGTTTTGTGTATAGGAGTGGCTACACAACGGGAGTGGAAAAGAAGAAACCTTCCGGCAAGGAATGAAAGCGGGGACAAGAAGGTGTAAGAGCAAATGAAGAAGACTGAGAGGTTATCAAGAGGGAGTGGCTAAAGTTTTTCAAAAAATTGAACCTTTCATCTATTTATAGGGTTTTATGGCGCTAGAATCAAGGCGACAGGCTTCAAAATAGCGCAAGAATCAAAGCACTAAACCGTCAATCCTTGCCTCGAAAATCCGCGTAATGATGACGCACGTAAAGCTGACATCACCCCCAGGTGGCGTGTACTCTTCGGTGCTCTGCCGAATATGATAGCCACCTGCCGTGTCGCAACATCCCAACGGGTCAAATTCCTCCCAAGGAAGGCATAAATACGGGCACCGGGGCTGTCCGGGAGGCTCCGCTGCCATCAGCATCTATAGCCACGCCCTTTCCCAGCTCCAACCTTCTTCTTTTCTTCTCTAACAGCTCATCACCGTTAGAAGATTCATCGACGGGATATGAGGCCAATAACAACGAGGCTTCTTCCCTCGTGGCCACAGTTCGAGACGAATCTCCCAGTTGAGTAAGTTGAGGACGGCCTTCCCGAACAGACTCACATAAGATAAATCGCGTGTTCGCAGTAGCAATGGATTGTCTAAAAGCGGGAACTGGTGCCCTCCATCTAGAAGTTCCCCGACTTGCCATCATAAAGGGTCATACGGTTAAGCACAGTCGCATGTCCAATGAGGTAGTAGAGCAGATTCTTACCTGAGGAAACCCTAGGGCCATAACGTTGCACAACGGCAGACCAAGTCCGAGTTTCCTCTGCATGAGGCAACATGCGAACTACCCAGATCTTGAGAGCTGCAATGGGGCAAGGCGGGCGGCCCATAGCTACGAGACGACTAGTGAGCAAAAGTTACAATAATTATAGAAAACAGGGAGACGTAATGGATGGCAGTACTTAGGAGTTTTGTTCCATCACTCCGGAAATCCGGCGGGGTCGAAAATGACGTGTTCAATTTTGATAAAGAAGTACTTGTGCCAAAATTTACGGCTCGTCCGGTCATCCGTCCCAACCACTAGCCCTTTTGTACCATAAAGTCTCAAGTGCACCATGGTGCCCCTGAGGAAACCAGGCATGAATAAGTGCAAAAGATGGTGGACGGAGATGCTACATTCCGCCAAATCTGCATACTTAGTCAATAGCAGAAGCACCTTAAGCGTGTAAGGCGAAAGCTGAGCCGGGCAAACCTGGTAAAATCTGCAGAATTCTTCCGCTAAAGGGAATAAAGGAAGGGCGTAACCGATCACAAAAGGATACTCATAGAAAGTGTCACACCTCTTTTTTCCGCCCTCGCGGGGGTATAGGAGTTTTTTCCAATTAAAGGACAGTCGAAACGGGATTTATTTCTTTATTTCAGAGTCACCACTTGGGAGATTTAGGGTGTCCCAAGTCACCTATTTTAATCCCGAATCGAGGAAAAGAATGACTCTGTATTACAGTCTGCGTACCAGAAATCGGGATAAGAAATTCTGTTAACCCGGGAGAAGGTGTTAGGCATTCCCGAGTTCCGTGGTTCTAGCACGGTCGCTTAACTGTTATATTCGGCTTGATTATCTAATATAATACGTATTATAAACTTATGTGCAAATTTTATCCCTTAGCCGCTTTTATTATTCTTTTTATTTATTGTTATTATTTTACGAAAAATTGCAACATTGTGAAAACGTATTTCAAATCACGTCGCAATCAATTGCACCCGTGGTTATCGACACATTTCGACTCCGTTGAGATTTAGATTTGGGTTACATAAATGCACACCCGTATTTAAGGAAATAACATTATTAAATACGCGCCTAGAGCGACTAGCGTGTCATTATTTTGGGTAGGGCCGTGAAATTTGCTAAAACGGCTCCTCCCTAATTCTAAGCAATTAACTGTACATTTATTGAGGGCCCCGAAATCTATACATTTCATTAAGCGAGGCTCATCTCATTTATTTTAAATGGACAAATCTTAAAGCGACTACATTTTTTCTATAAAAATTAGTCTCTAAAATAAAGAAAGAAAAATCCTAATTAATTACTAGCTTTTATTATTTTAAGAAAACATGACATGCTAATTGCTTGGTTAATACAAATATTGATGAAAAAAGGAATTTTACTCTTAATTTCGAAATTATAAATAAAATAAAAATTCAACAACTAATATTCAAAATAAACAAATATAGCTAGATTAAAACTCAGCATTGTTATTTTTTTTAAAAAAATATTATTGAGATTAATTATTCACAATCATTTGAAACTAGATTTAACCATAATTACTAAAGCTTATTAGAAAGTTTATTAGACTTAAACGTTCTTCTAATCTTGCTTAAGCTCAAGTCATGCCTTAATGCCTAATTTACGATGTTTAATTTAAATTCGTGTTTTAGCTAAATTTAGCTACTTGTTCATGATCAACCTATAATCTTGAAGCCTTCATAACTAGTGAATTAACCTGTTTTGCCGAACTGATTTATTACAGACTAACTTATGATATTATTTTCTTATTCCAGCTATTATTTAGTAATTCATGAAATAGCTTAAATACAATCAACAAAAGAAACAAAGAAAAAAAACGAAATTAAAACTTCAAATTTTCATTCTTCATATGTATTCATGCTTCATATTTCGGATTACAATAACCAGCTTTTCAGTTGTGTACCTGATATTGGAAGCAAAAGAAAATGAATATGAGAATCAGCAGCAGCAGTAAAATCAGTACAACACAGCAACAATAGCCCAGCAACAGTAACAACCCAGTAATAGACCGGTGGAGTAGTAATCCCAAAAAAAACAAAAGCTTCCAGCTTTGATGAAACAACAATTAATTCTGATTTCAAACAACAAAAGAAAGCAGAATATTTTTTTTTTTTTGAAAGTTTAAATATTTTTCGGAATTTTCTCTCTCTTAAATGTTCAGCCCTTTTCTCTCTCTTATTTTTTCTTTCAGATTCGTTTCTCTTATCTGTGTATTTTTCTCTGTTTCTGTGTGTGTTTTTTTGTCTATCTCTTTTTTTTCTCATAAATATGATTTCAAGACTTCATATATATAATCTCATCCCATAAATCTTTCAATTAATTAAAATCAATACTTTTTCTCTACCCAACCCATTATCTTTCCACTCATCCTCATTACATTAAATAAACATATCACACCACCCCAATATATTTTGTCCCCCATGCTTCATTTAAAATAATGCAAGATTCCCCCTTTAAATTAAATCTTGTCCCCCTTTATATTAAATAACCATATCACAACCCACCCCATTTTATTTTGTCCCCCATGCTTCATATAAACAATTACAAAATGTACAATTCCTAAACTACCCCTCTGACCCTATTGCAAATTACTATTTTACCCCCGAAAGTACTATAAATTACCAAACTACCCATCAGCTATAACACATCAATTAATCAAACTTAACCAAAATATAGACAATATGATCAATTTCTAACAATGTTCAAACAACAATATGAACACGGATGAACATCATAACAACAATATCACATGAACACGATTTTAACAACATTTCAACAACAAATCACATGAACACAAATTGAACAACAAAGAACAACTAAAATTTGATTGAACAATATTTTAGCAACAAACAATCCTATTTTCGGATTCAACAACAACAACAAACAAAGTATGAAGATTTCTAAATTCAATCATATTGAACTTAAAATCAACTCTAACAACATTACAACAAACAATTCTTATATTAAACTTTAAACAAGATTATGAGAACAATTCAAGCAATAATCATAAATGGTAAACAAGAAATCAAACTATACAAAATTCGGATTCAAGATCATCCAAACAAATTATGAACATGAATGAAAATATTCAATAACAATAACAAACAAACTTTGTTCAAACTTCGAATTAGACTTAAACAAAACAAATAAACATATTCAAATTACTAATCTTCAAATAATCAATTAATCTTTCTTAAATTAAATCCAACCAAAAATATAACAAAGATATATGATCCAAAATTAAAAAGCAAAACATAACTTCACATTAAATTACTAAATTAAAAACGAACTTCAAACAAAGATGAACATGAATTAAATCTATTTTTAAACAACAAAACACGACGGACTTAAGCTTGAACTTAACAATATTAACAATTTCCGGAAAATACATAAAATACATGAAACAAATTGAAGAAACAATTAATTAAACTTCAATTTGTATCTAACTAATATTAAACTAACAAATATTCATTTAAACAATAATACAAACATGAAATAAACATGAAAACAACTAATTAAACTTCTATTTTGAAATCTGAAAATTAATTTTAACAAAGCACATGAACATGAACAAACTAGAAAAAATGATTTCAACGATAAACAACGAACAAAACAAGAATCAAATATTTAACGATTTTAACTTTTAGAAATATAAAAACGAAATATGGACAAAATAAAACTCAAAAACAACTAGCCGGAGATGAATCAACGAAGAACTTTGATTGTAAACAAATCTGTCCGAGCCTCGACCAAAGCTCGAACAAATGATGACGAAGACGACCACGAACGGACAACCAAAGAAGGTGGTCGTTTGGCATCGTTTAAAAATGAAACAATGGCAGTCCGTCACAAGCAAAAGGCAGCAGCAGGCTGATCGACGCAGCTGGAAGGAAGCAGCAGCGATATGGCTGAAGAAGAAGCAACGTGAAGCAGCAGCACGAAGAGAAAAGACGCAGCAACAGCTGCTCGGCAACGCTGTAATGCCGCAGCAAACGCAGCCATGGGTGGTCGGAGAAGATGGAGTTCGTTGGAGCTTCTGGTCGTCGAC